>NC_091193.1:2122994-2160494 GCF_040958095.1 Procambarus clarkii | reverse complement strand
TATCTTTCCATGGTTGAAGTCTCCCATGATTAGTAGCCTCGATCCGTTCCTGCTAGCCACAGAAGCTGCTCTCTCTATTATATTGATGGTGGCCAAGTTGTTTCTATCATATTCCTGTCTGGGTCTTCTGACATTCGGTGGGGGGTTATATATGACTACTACTATAATTTTCTGTCCCCCAGTTGCTATGGTGCCTGATATGTAGTCACTGAAACCTTCACAGTTCTTAATTACCATCTCTTCGAAACTCCAACCTTCTCTTAGTAGCAAAGCTACACCACCTCCTCCTCTCCCTTCTCTCTCTTTCCTCACTACATAGTAGCCCTGTGGAAACACTGCGTTTGTTATGGTGTTTGTTAGCTTTGTTTCTGTGAGTGCTATTATGTCTGGGTTTTCTTCTAGTGCCCATTATCCGAGTTCACTTGTTTTATTAGTAATTCCATCTATGTTAGTGTACATTGCCTTGAAGCTCACTTTCTTCAGTTCATTTTCTTGTCCCTTTCTTGGCGAGCATTCTGCTGGTGTGGGAAGCTTTTCAGTGGGTGAGATGATCTGTGAGGTGGTTTGCAGGGTTTCAGGGGAGTTTGGGGTGAGGGGTGGGGGTTTCATGGAAGGGGGGACAGGTAGGGTGTGGGTTAAGGAGATAGGGGGGACATGGAGGATACGGGGTGAGGGGGGAGGAGGGATAGGGAGGGTATGGGATATAGGGGGAGGGGGGACAGGGGGGAAAGGTGGGAGGGGGGACATGATGGAAATGGGGAAGGGATGACAGGGTAAGAATGGGGTGGGGGGGGAGGGAGGGTTGGGTGGGGGCAGGTAGTGTGAGGGGAAGGGAGGGTTTCTATGCAGAGGGGGTGGTGGGGTTGCCCTCCCCTCTGGTGTTGCTGGGATGCTGGTTTTGGGTTCGCCTCTTGTCTCTAGGACTGTTGTGTTGGGGGCTGAAATTTCCTGGTTTGCTTCTCCCTCCCTGCGCTTCCTCCTTGCCTCTGCTGCCCTGGCTCTCTCCTCCTTCGTCCTGTCCCTCTGCAGGAATACTCTCTTGTATCCCTCCACATGCTGCAGTCGACTCTTCCTTTCGAGAATATCCTCCTTCGTGGTTTCGTTTGTAAACACCACCTTTACAAGTCGGTTTCTGTCCTTGTTGTACCAGCCCAACCTGAAAACCTTCTCAATGTTTCTTTCAGCCCCTTCCATCTGTAACCCCTTCAGTAGCCCCTGTACTGCCTCTCTATCCTTGCTATTCCATTCTTGCCTGTTGGATCCATCCTGTTCTTTTATGCCTACAACTACCACTGATCTTTTTCTCTCCAGCAGCTGAGTGGTGCATCTTGCTGCTTCCTGTGAGGTGGCTGCTTGCATCGCTACCTCCCTCACTGTGTCCATTGCTTCTGAGCTCTTTTTCAGTATGTCTGCAAATTTTTCAGGTACAGAGGCATTTCCTTCCAATGTAACATTCCCACCTTCCCTTTGGATGATAATCTGATGCTCGGTCTTTTTATTTTTTCTGTGAGGGATTTGATCTCCTCTCTTGCTGATGTCAGCTCACTTTGCAGGTTGTTAATTGTAATCCTCATTTCCTGCATCTCCTTCCTGAATTCCTCCAGAACTTGGGTTAACATGTCCCTCGTTTGATCAATTTGGCTGTTCCCTGTGTCCCTGTTGCGTCCACCTGCCATGTTGCCCTTGTCAAGAGAGAGAGAGCAAGAGAGAGAGCAAGAATAGTCCTAGTGTGAGTGGGTGTGGTGGGGGGGGGGAGTGTTTTGGGAGAGTGGGAGTGGTGGTGGGGGGGGGGGGTGTTGGGAGAGTGAGATGGTGGGTTAAGAGATGGGTGAGGTGTAGTCTTCAGGTTACGGCGGGTGGGGAGGATTAGCGGCTTATCTGGGTTCCCAGTGAGCTCACAGTTGCTGTCCCTGTTACCTGTCTACCACGATTGTATTATTACGATTGTATTATTGAATGGAATGCAATGGTGTCTATGATATGATATTATATAAACCTTGTACACTGTTGGAGACGTATGAGAAACACTTACCAGCCAGCCCCCCACAAGCACTCTAGGTGAATACACGGCGTGTCGTCGGTAATCCTGTGAGGTCTTCAGGTCTCCACTTGTGTCCCGGCTGATGCGACTGATGCTGCCTCAAGAAGTCGATCTTCACTAGCTATCTTCTCTAAATTCACTAAAATAATTCACCACGAGATGTGATCAATGTGTTGCATAACAATGCCACTGTTCAATTTACACTGTCCCGATTCTCACTGCACAGTACACCCGCTCCCTTGACCCCTATTGTTCCCTCGGTTAACGCGGACCGCTGACCCTACACGTCTGCTCACGATCAAAGCTGACCCAAGACTGTGTGTGTGTGTGTGTGTGTGTGTATGTGTGTGTGTGTGTGTGCGCGTGCGAGCGCGGTAAAAAAAAGTCGTAATTTCAAACTGCGAATACGTGCTGAGAGCCTGAATTTGGGTCCAAAATATGGTTCAAGTGTCGAATTTGAGATGTTTGGGATATTTTGAAAACTGCAGGGAGGATTTGGGCAAAAAGTGATCCATCGCCGATTTCAGTAAGTGGAATGTTTTCGGTACAAAAAGTCGTATTTTCAAACTGCGAATACGTGCAGAGAGCCAGAATTTGGGTCCAAAATATGGCTCAAGGGTCGAATTTGGGATGTTTGGGATATTTTGAAAACTGCAGGGTGGGGTTGAGGGCAAAATGTGATCCATAGCCACTTTCAGTAATTGGCATATTTTCGGTATAAAAAGTCGTAATTTCAAACTGCGAATACGTGCAGAAAGCCAGAAGTTGGCTCCAAAAAATAGCACAAGGGTCTAATTTGGGATGTTTGGGATATTTTGAAAACTTCAGAGGGGTTTGGGCAAAATGTAACCCATCGGCGCTCTGAGTAATTGGAATATTTTCCGTGTAAATGTCGTAATTTTAATCTGCGAATACGTGCAGAGAGCCAGGATTTGACTCCAAAATTTGGTTCAAGCGGCGAATTTAGGATGTTTGGGATATTTTGAAAACTGCAGGGTGGGATTGAGAGCAAAATGTGATCCATCGCCACTTTCAGTAATTGGCATATTTCCTGTATAAAAAGTCGTAATTTCAAACTGCGAATACGTGCAGAAAGCCAGAATTTAGCTCAAAAAAATAGTTCGAGGGTCTAATTTCGGATCTTTGGGATATTTGGAAAACTTCAGATGGGTTTGCGCAAAATGTGACCCATAGCCGCATTAAGTAATTGGCATATTTTCGGTGTAAATATTCGTAATTTCAAACTGCGAATACGTGCAGAAAGGCATAATTTGGCTCCAAAATTTGGCTCAAGCGTCGAATTTGCGACGTTTAGGATATTTTGAAAACTGCAGGGGGGGTTTGGGCAAAATGTGACCCATCGGCGCTCTCAGTAATAAGCGTATTTTCGATATAAAAATCGTAATTTAAAACTGCGAAAACGTGCTGAGGGCCAGAATTTCGCTCCAAAATATGGTTCAAGGGTCAAATTTGGGTTGTTTGGGATATTTTGGAATTTGCATGGGGGTTTGGGCAAAATGTGACCCATCGCGGCTCTCAGTAATTGGCATATTTTCAGTATAAAAAGTCGTAATTTCAAACTGCAAATACGTGCAGAGAGCCAGAACTTGGCTCCAAAATATTGCTCAACGTCGAATTTTGGATGTTTGGGATATTTAGAAAACTGCAGGGAGGGGTTGGGGCAAAATGTGATCCATCGCCGCTTTCAGTAATTGGCATATTTTCGGTACAAAAAGACGTAATTTCGAACTGGAAATACGTGCAGAGAGATATAATTTGGCTCCAAAATATGGCTCAAGGGTCGAATTTGGGATGTTTGGGATATTTTGAAAACTGCAGGGAGGGTTTGGGCAAAATGTGATCCATCGATGCTTTCAGTAATTGGCATATTTTCGGAATAAAAGCTCGTAATTTCAAACTGCAAATACGTGCAGAGAGCCAGAATTTAGCTCCAAAATATGGCTCAAACGTCGAATTTTAGATGTTTGGGAATATTTTGAAAACTTCATAGGGGTTTGGGCAAAATGTGACCCATCGCCGCTTTCAGTAATTGGCATATTTTCAGTATAAAATATCGTAATTTCACACAGCGAATACGTGCAGAGAGCTAGAAATTGGCTCCCAAATATGGCTCAAGCGTCGAATTTGGGATGTTTGGGATATTTTGAAAACTGCAGAGAGGGTGTGGACAAAATGTGATCCATAGCCGGTTTCAGTAATTGGCATATATTCGGTATAAAAAGTCGTAATTTCAAACTGCGAATATGTGCAGAGAGCCAGAATTTGGCTCCCAAATATGGCTCAAGCGTCGAATTTGGAATGTTTGGGATATTTTGAAAACTGCAGGGAGGGTTTCGGCAAAATGTGATCCATCGCTGGTTTCAGTAATTGGCATATTTTCGGTATAAAAATTCCTAATTTCAAACTGCGAATACGTGCAGAGAGCCAGAATTTGGCTCCAAAATATGGCTCAAGGGTCGAATTTGGGATGTTTGGGATATTTTGAAAACTACAGGGCGGTTTGGGTAAAATGTGACCCATCGCCGCTCTCAGTAATTGGCATATTTTCGGTATAAAAAGTCGTAATTTCAAACTGCGAATATGTGCAGAGAGCTAGAATTTGGCTCCCAAATATGGCTCAAGCGTCGAATTTTGAATGTTTGGGATATTTTAAAAACTGTAGGGGCTGTTTGGGCAAAATGTGACCAATCGCTGCTCTCAGAAATTTGCACTTTTTCGGTATAAAAAATCGAAATTTCGAACAGAGAATACGTGCAGAGAACCAGAATTTGGCTCCAAAATATGGCTCAAGCGTCGAATTTGGGATGTTTGGGATATTTTGAAAACTGCAGGGAAGGTTTGGGCAAAATGTGATCCATCGCCGCTTTCAGTAATTGGCATATTTTCGGAATAAAAAGTCGTAATTTAAAACGGCGAATACGTGCAGAGAGCCAGAATTTGACTCCAAAAGATATCTCAAGCGTCGAATTAGAGATGTTTGGGATATTTTGAAAACTGCAGGGAAGGTTTGGGCAAAGTGTGATCCATCGCCGCTCTCAGTACTAAACAAATTTTTGGTATAAAAATTCGTAATTTCAAACTGCGAATACGTGCAGAGAGCCAGAATTTGGCTCCAAAATATAGCTCAAGCGTTGAATTTGGGGTGTTTGGGATATTTTGAAAACTGCAGGGACTGCTTTGGCAAAATGTGATCCATCGCCGCTTTCTGAAATAAACATATTTTCGGTATAAAAATTCGTAATTTCAAACTGCGTATGCGAGCAGAGCCAGAATTTGGCTCCAAAATATGGCTCAATGGTCGAATTTGGAATGCTTGGGAGAGTTTGAAAACTGCAGGGAGTTTTAGGCAAAATGTGACTTACCACTGCTCTCAGTAATTGGCATATTTTCGGAATAAAATGACGTAATTTCAAACTGCGAAAACGTGCAGAAAGCTTGAATTTTGCTCCAAAATACGGCTCAAGGGTCGAATTTGGGATGTTTGGGATAGTTTAAAAACGGCAGGGGGATTTCGGCAATATGTGACCCACCGCCGCTCTCAGTAATTGGCATATTTTCGGTATAAAATGACGTAATTTCAAACTGCGAATACGTGCAGAAAGAACGAATTTGGCTCCAAAATATGGCTCATGCGTCGAATTTGGGATGTTTGGGATGCTTTTAAAACTGCAGGGGGGGGAGGGGAAAATGTGACCCATCGCCTCTTTCAGTAATTGGCATATTTTCGGTATAAAATGTCGTAAGTTCAAACTGCGAAAATGTGCAGAGAGCCAGAATTTGGCTCCCAAATATGGCTCAATGGTCGAATTTGGGATGTTTGAGATATTTTGAAAACTGAAGGGAGGGTTTGGGCAAAATGTGGTTCATCGCCGCTTTCAGTAATTGGCAAATTTTCGGTACAAAAAGTCGTAATTTCAAACTGCGAATACGTGCAGAGAGCTAGAATTGCGCTCCAAAATATGGCTCAAGCGTCGAATTTTGGATGTTTGGGATATTTTGAAAACTGCAGGGGATCTTGGGCAAAATGTGACTTACCACCGCTCTCAGTAATTGGCATATTTTCGGTATAAAATGATGTAATTTCAAACTGCGAAAATGTGCAGAAAGCCAGAATTTCGCTCCAAAATACGGCTCAATGGTCAAATTTGGGATGTCTGAGATATTTTGAAAACTGCTGGGAGGGATTGGGCAAAATGAGATTCATCGCCGCTTTCAGTAATTGGTATTATTTAGGTATAATTCGTCAAAATTTCAAACTGTGAATACGTGCAGAAAGCCAGAATTTGGCTCGAAAATATGGCTGAAGTGTCGAATTTGGGATATTTGGGATATTTTGAAAACTGCAGGGAGGGTTGGGGCAAAATGTGATCCATCGCCGCTCTCAGTACTAAACACATTTTCGGTATAAAAAGTCGTAATTTCAAACTGCGAATACGTGCAGAGAACCAGAATTTGGGTCCAAAATTTGGCTCAAGCGGTGAATTTTGGACGTTTGGGATATTTTGAAAACTGCAGGGAGGGTTTGGGCAAAATGTGATTCATCGCCGCTTTCAGTAATTGGCATATTTTCGGTATAATTCTTTGTAATTTCAAACTGCGAATACGTGTAGAAAGCCAGAATTTGGCTCGAAAAATTGGCTCAAGTGTCTAATTTGGGATGTTTGGGATATTTTGCAAACTGCAGGGGGGCTTTGGGCAAAATGTGACCCATCGCTGCTCTCAGTAATTGGCATATTTTCAGTATAAAAAACGTATTTTCAAACTGCGAATACGTGCAGAAAGCCAGAATTTGGCTCCAAAATATAGCTCAAGGGTCTAATTTAGGATGTTCGGGATATTTTGAAAACTTCAGAGGGGTTTGGGCAAAAGGTGACCCATCGCCGATCTCAGTAATTGGCATATTTTCGGTGTAAATAGTCGTAATTTCAAACTGCGAATACGTGCAGAGAGCCAGAATTTGGTTCCAAAATATGGATCAAGCGTTGAATTTGGGATGGTTTGAGATATTTTGAAAACTGCAGGGGGATTTTGAAAACTTCAGAGGGGTTTGGGCAAAATGTTACCCATCGCCGCTCTCAGTAATTGGCATATTTTCGGTGTAAAAAGTCGTAATTACAAACTGCGAATGCGTGTAGAGAGCCAGAATTTCGCTCCAAAATATTGATCAATGGTCGAATTTGCGATGTTTTTGATATTTTGAAAACTGCAAGGAGGGTTTGGGCAAAATATGATCCATGCCCGCTTTCAGTAATTGGCATATTTTCGGTATAAAAAATCGTAATTTCAAACTGGGAATACGTGCAGAGAGACAGAATTTGACTCCAAAATATGGCTCAAGCGTCGAATTTGGGATGTTTGGGATATTTTGAAAACTGCAAGGGGGGGGGGGGGGGTTTGGGCAAAATGTGACCAATCACCGCTCACAATAATTGGCATATTTTCGCTATAAAAATTCGTAATTTCAAACTGCGAATACGTAAAGAGAGCCAGAATTTGGCTCCAAAATATGGCTAAAGCGTCGAATTTGGGATGTTTGGGATATTTTGAAAACTGCAAGGAAGGTTTGGGCAAAATATGATCCATGCCCGCTTTCAGTAACTGGCATATTTTCGGTAAAAAAAATCGTAATTTCAAACTGGGAATACGTGCAGAGAGCCAGAATTTGGCTCCAAAATATGGCTCAAGCGTCGAATTTGGGATGTTTGGGATATTTCGAAAACTGCAGAGGGTTTGGGCAAAGTGTGATCCATCGCTGCTCTCAGTACTAAATAAATTTTCGGTATAAAAAGTCGTAATTTCAAACTGCAAATACGTGCAGAGAGCCAGAATTTGGCTCCAAAATATGGCTCAAGGGTCGAATTTGGGATGTTTGGGATATTTTTTGAAAACTGCAGGGAGGGTTTGGGCCAAATGTGATCCAACGCCTCTTTCAGAATTAAACATATTTTCGTTATAAAAAGTCGTAATTTCAAACTGCGTATACGTGCAGAGAACCAGAAATTGGCTCCAAAATATGGTTCAAGGGTCGAATTTGGGATGTTTGGGATAGTTTGAAAACTGCAGGGGGGTTTGGGCAACATGTGACCCACCGCCGCTCTCAGTAATTGGCATATTTTAGGTATAAAATGACGTAATTTCAAACTGCGAAAATGTGCAGAGAGCCAGAATTTAGCTCCAAAATACGGCTCAAGAGTCCAATTTGGGATGTTTGAGATATTTTGAAAACTGCAGGGAGGGATTGGGCAAAATGTGATTCATCGCCGCTTTCAGTAATTGGCATATTTTTGGTATAATTCGTCAAAATTTCATACTGGGAATACGTGCAGAGAACCAGAATTTGGGTCCAAAATTTGGCTCAAGCGTTGAATTTTGGACGTTTGGGATATTTTGAAAATTGCAGGGAGGGTTTGGGCAAAATGTGATTCATCGCAGCTTTCAGTAATTGGCATATTTTCGGTATAAAAAATCGTAATTTAAAACTGGGAATACGTGCAGAGAGCCAGAATTTGGCTCCAAAATATGGCTCAAGCGTCGAATTTGGGATGTTTGGGATATTTTGAAAACTGCAGAGAGGGTTTGGGCAAAATGTGATCCATCGCCGCTTTCAGAATTAAACATATTTTCGGTATAAAAAGTCGTAATTTCAAACTGCGTATACGTGCAGAGAACCAGAAATTGGCTCCAAAATATGGCTCAAGGGTCGAATTTGGGATGTTTGGGATAGTTTGAAAACTGCAGAAGGGTTTGGGCAACATGTGACCCCACCGTCGCTCTCAGTAATTGGCATATTTTTGGTACAAAATGACGTAATTTCAAACTGCGAATACGTGCAGAGAGCCCGAATTTGGCTAAAAAATATGGCTCAAGCGTCGAATTTGGGATGTTTGGGATGTTTTTTAAAACTGCAGGGAAGGGGGGCAAAATGTGACCCATCACCGCTTTCAGTAATTGGAATATTTTCGGTATAAAATGTCGTAATTTCAAACTGCGAAAATGTGCAGAGAGCCAGAATTTGGTTCCAAAATATGGCTCAAGGGTCGAATTTGGAGTCAGATTTTGGCTCCAAAATATGGCTCAAGGGTCGAATTTGGGATGTTTGAGATATTTTGAAAACTGCAGGCATGGTTTGGGCAAAATGTGATTCATCGCCGCTTTCAGTAATTGGCATATTTTCGGTATAATTCGTCGTAATTTCAAAATGCGAATACGTGCAGAAAGCCAGAATTTTAGCTCGAAAATATGGCTCAAGTGTCGAATTTGGTATGTTTGGGATATTTTGAAAACTGCAGGGAGAGGTTGGGTCAAAATGTGATCCATCGTCGCTCTGAGTAATTGGCATATTTTCGGTACAAAAAGTCGTAATTTCAAACTGCGAATGCTTGCAGAGGGCCAGAATTTGGCTCCAAAATATGGTTCAAGGGTCGAATTTGGGATGTTTGGAATATTTGGAAACTGCAGAGGGGTTTGGGCAAAATGTAACCCAATGCATCTCTCAGTAATTGGCAGATTTTCGGTATAAAAAGTCGTAATTTCAAACTGCGAATACTTGCTGAGAGCCAGAATTTGCCTCCAAAATATGGCTCAAGCGTCGAATTTGGGATGTTTGGGATATTTTGAAAACTGCAGGGGAAGGGGTTCCTGCAAAATGTGACCCATCGCTGCTCTCAGTAATTGGCATATTTTCGGAATAAAAAATCGTAATTTAAACAGCGAATACGTGCAGAGATCCAGAATTTGGCTATAAAATAAGGCTCACGCGTTGAATTTAAGATGTTTGGTATATTTTGAAAACTGCAGGGAGGGTTTAGGCAATATGTGACCCATCGCCGCTCTCAGTAAATGGCATATTTTCGGCATAAAAAGTCGTTATTTAACACTACTAAGACGTGCAGAGAGCTAAAATTTGGCTCCAAAATATGACTCTAGCGTCGAATTTGGAATGTTTGGGATATTTTGATAACTGCAGAGAGGGAAGGAGGTTGCGTAAATGTGACCCATAACCGCACTCAGTAATTTGCATATTTTCGGAATTGAAAGTCGTAATTTCAAACTGCATATACGTGCAGAGAGCCAGAATTTTTCTTCAAAATTTGGCTCAAGCGTTGATTTTGGGATGTTTTGGATATTTTGAAAACTGAAGGGAGGGTTTAGGCAAAATGTGATCAATCGCCACTCTCAGTAATTGGCATATTTTCGGTATAAAAACTCGTAATTTCAAACTGCGAATACGTGCTGAGGGCCAAAATTTCGCTCCAAAATATGGTTCAAGGGTCAAATTTGGGTTGTTTGGGATATTTTGAAATTTGCATGGGGGTTTGGGCAAAATGTGTCCCATCGCCTCTTTCAGTAATTGGCATATTTTCAGTATAAAATATCGTAATTTCAAACTGCGAATACGTGCAGAGAGCCAGAATTTGGCTCCAAAATATGGCTCAAGTGTCGAATTTGGGATGTTTGGGATATTTTGAAAACTGCAGGGAGGGGTTGTGGCAAAATGTGATCCATCTCCGCTTTCAGTAATTGGCATATTTTCGGTACAAAAAGACGTAATTTCGAACTGGAAATACGTGCAGAGACCCAGAATTTAGCTCCAAAATATGGCTCAAGGGTCGAATTTGGGATGTTTGGGATATTTTGAAAACTGCAGGGAGGGTTTGGGCAAAATGTGATCCATCGATGCTTTCAGTAATTGGCATATTTTCGGTATAACAGCTCGTAATTTCAAACTGCAAATACGTGCAGAGAGCCAGAATTTAGCTCCAAAATATGGCTCAAACGTCGAATTTTGGATGTTTCGGAATATTTTGAAAACTTCATAGGGGTTTGGGCAAAATGTGACCCATCGCCGCTTTCAGTAATTGGCATATTTTCAGTACAAAATATCGTAATTTCAAACTGCGAATACGTGCAGAGAGCCAAAATTTGGCTCCAAAATATGGCTCAAGGGTAGAATTTGGGATGTTTGGGATATTTTGAAAACTACAGGGCGGTTTGGGTAAAATGTGACCCATCGCAGCTCTCAGTAATTGGCATATTTTCGGTATAAAACGACGTAATTTCAAACTGCGAATACGTGCAGAGAGAACGAATTTGGCTCCCAAATATGGCTCAAGCGTCGAATTTGGAATGTTTGGGATATTTTAAAAACTGCAGGGGCTATTTGGGCAAAACGTGACCAATCGCTGCCCTCAGAGATTTGCATTTTTTCGGTATAAAAAATCGAAATTTCGAACAGCGAATACGTGCAGAGAGCCAGAATTTGGCTCCAAAATATGGCTCAAGCGTCGAATTTGGGATGTTTGGGATATTAGGAAAACTGCAGGGAAGGTTTGGGCAAAATGTGATCCATCGCCGCTTTCAGTAATTGGCATATTTTCGGAATAATAAGTCGTAATTTAAAACGGCGAATACGTGCAGAGAGCCAGAATTTGACTCTAAAAGATATCTCAAGCGTCGAACTAGAGATGTTTGGGATATTTTGAAAACTGTAGGGAGGGTTTGGGCAAAGTGTGATCCATCGCCGCTCTCATTACTAAACAAATTTTCGGTATAAAAATTCGTAATTTCAATCTGCGAATACGTGCAAAGAGCCAGAATTTGGCTCCAAAATATAGCTCAAGCGTTGAATTTGGGATGTTTGGGATATTTTGAAAACTGCAGGGACTGCTTTGGCAAAATGTGATCCATCGCCGCTTTCAAAAAATAAACATATTTTCGATATAAAAATTCGTAATTTCAAACTGCGTATACGAGCAGAGCCAGAATTTGGCTCCAAAATATGGCTCAATGTTCGAATTTGGAATGTTTGGGATAGTTTGAAAACTGCGGGGGGTTTCGGCAATATGTGACCCACCGCCGCTCTCAGTAATTGGCATATTTTCGGTATAAAACGACGTAATTTCAAACTGCGAATACGTGCAGAGAGAACGAATTTGGCTCCAAAATATGGCTCAAGCGTCGAATTTGGGTTGTTTGGGATGTTTTTAAAACTGCAGGGGGGGGGCAAAATGTGACCAATCGCCTCTTTCAGTAATTGGCATATTTTCGGTATAAAATGTCGTAAGTTCAAACTGCGAAAATGTGCTGAGAGCCAGAATTTGGCTCCCAAATATGGCTCAATGGTCGAATTTGGGATGTTTGAGATATTTTGAAAACTGAAGAGAGGGTTTGGGCAAAATGTGGTTCATCGCCGCTTTCAGTAATTGGCAAATTTTCGGTATAGAAAGTCGTAATTTCAAACTGCGAATACGTGCAGAGAGCTAGAATTGCGCTTTAAAATATGGCTCAAGCGTCGAATTTGGGATGTTTGGGATGTTTTTAAAACTGCAGGGGGGGGGCCAAAATGTGACCCATCGCCTCTTTCAGTAATTGGCATATTTTCGGTTATAAATGACGTAATTTCAAACTGCGAAAATGTGCAGAAAGCCAGAATTTCGCTCCAAAATACGGCTCAAGGGTCGAATTTGGGTTGTTTGAGATATTTTGAAAACTGCAGGGAGGGATTGGGCAAAATGTGATTCATCGCCGCTTTCAGTAATTGGCATTATTTAGGTATAATTCGTCAAAATTTCAAACTGTGAATACGTGCAGAAAGCCAGAATTTGGCTCGAAAATATGGCTCAAGTGTCGAATTTGGGATATTTGGGATATTTTGAAAACTGCAGGGAGGGTTTGGGCAAAATGTGACCCATCGCCGCTCTCAGTAATTGGCATATTTTCGGTGTAAAAAGTCGTAATTACAAACTGCGAATACGTGTAGAGAGCCAGAATTTGGCTCCAAAATATTGTTCAATGGTCGAATTTGGGATGTTTGGGATATTTTGAAAACTGCAAGGAGGGTTTGGGCAAAATATGATCCATGCCCGCTTTCAGTAATTGGCATATTTTCGGTATAAAAAATCGTAATTTCAAACTGGGAATACGTGCAGAGAGCCAGAAGTTGACTCCAAAATATGGCTCAAGCGACGAATTTGGGATGTTTGGGATATTTTGAAAACTGCAAGGGGGGGGGGGGTTCAAAATGTGACCAATCACCGCTCACAATAATTGGCATATTTTCGCTATAAAAATTCGTAATTTCAAACTGCGAATACGTGCAGAGAGCCAGAATTTGGATCCAAAATATGGCTCAAGCGTCGAATTTTGGATGTTTGGGATATTTTAAAAACTGCAGAGAGGGTTTAGGAAAAATGTGATCCATCGCCGCTTTCAGAATTAAACATATTTTCGGTATAAAAAGTCGTAATTTCAAACTGCGTATACGCGCAGAGAACCAGAAATTGGCTCCAAAATATGGCTCAAGGGTCGAATTTGGGATGTTTGAGATATTTTGAAAACTGCAGGGGGGGGGGGGGCAAAATGTGACCCATCACCGCTTTCAGTAATTGGCATATTTTCGGAATAAAATGTCGTAATTTCAAACTGCAAAAATGTGCAGAGAGCCAGAATTTGGCTCAAAAATATGGCTCAAGGGTCGAATTTGGGATGTTTGAGATATTTTGAAAACTGCAGGGAGGGTTTGGGCAAAATGTGATTCATCGCCGCTTTCAGTAATTGGCATATTTTCGGTATAATTCGTCGTAATTTCAAAATGCGAATACGTGCAGAAAGCCAGAATTTTGCTCCAAAATATGGCTCAAGTGTCGAATTTGGGATGTTTGGGATATTTTGAAAACTGCAGGGAGAGGTTGGGTCAAAATGTGATCCATCGTCGCTCTGAGTAATTGGCATATTTTCGGTACAAAAATCGTAATTTCAAACTGCGAATGCTTCCAGACGGCCAGAATTTGGCTCCAAAATACGGCACAAGGGTCGAATTTGGGATGTTTGAGATATTTTGAAAACTGCAGGGATTGATTGGGCAAAATGTGATTCATCGCCGCTTTCAGTAATTGGCATTATTTAGGTATAATTCGTCAAAATTCCATACTGTGAATACGTGCAGAAAGCCAAAATTTGGCTCGAAAATATGGCTCAAGTGTCGAATTTGGGATATTTGGGATATTTTGAAAACTGCAGGGAGGGTTTGGGCAAAATGTGATCCATCGCCACTCTCAGTACTAAACACATTTTCGGTATAAAAAGTCGTAATTTCAAACTGCGAATACGTGCAGAGAACCAGAATTTGGGTCCAAAATTTGGCTCAAGCGTTGAATTTTGGACGTTTGGGATATTTTGAAAACTGCAGGGAGGGTTTGGGCAAAATGTGATTCATCGCCGCTTTCAGTAATTGCCATATTTTCGGTATAATTCTGTGTAATTTCAAACTGCGAATACGTGCAGAAAGCCAGAATTTGGCTCGAAAAATTGGCTCAAGTGTCGAATTTGGGATGTTTGGGATATTTTGCAAACTGCAGGGGGGGGCTTTGGGCAAATTGTGACCCATTGCCGCTCTCAGTAATTGGCATATTTTCAGTATAAAAAGTCGTATTTTCAAACTGCGAATACGTGCAGAAAGCCAGAATTTGGCTCCAAAATATAGCTCAAGGGTCTAATTTAGGATGTTCGGGATATTTTGAAAACTTCAGAGGGGTTTGGGCAAAATTTGACCCATCGCCGATCTCAGTAATTGGCATATTTTCGGAGTAAATAGTCGTAATTTCAAACTGCGAATACGTGCAGAGAGCCAGAATTTGGCTCCAAAATATGGATCAAGCGTTGAATTTGGGATGTTTGAGATATTTTGAAAACTGCAGGGGGATTTTGAAAACTTTAGAGGGGTTTGGGCAAAATGTGACCCATCGCCGCTCTCAGTAATTGCCATATTTTCGGTGTAAAAAGTCGTAATTACAAACTGCGAATGCGTGTAGAGAGCCAGAATTTGGCTCCAAAATATTGATCAATGGTCGAATTTGGGATGTTTGGGATATTTTGAAAACTGCAAGGAGGGTTCGGGCAAAATATGATCCATGCCCACTTTCAGTAATTGGCATATTTTCGCTATAAAAAATCGTAATTTCAAACTGGGAATACGTGCAGAGAGCCAGAATTTGACTAAAAAATATGGCTCAAGCGTCGAATTTGGGATATTTGGGATATTTTGAAAACTGCAAGGGGGGGGGGGGTTTGGGCAAAATGTGACCCATCGCCGCTCTCAGTAATTGCCATATTTTCGGTGTAAAAAGTCGTAATTTCAAACTGCGAATGCGTGTAGAGAGCCAGAATTTGGCTCCAAAATATTGATCAATGGTCGAATTTGGGATGTTTGAGATATTTTGAAAACTGCAGGGAGGGATTGGGCAAAATGTGATTCATCGCCGCTTTCAGTAATTGGCATTATTTAGGTATAATTCGTCGAAATTTCATACTGTGAATACGTGCAGAAAGCCAGAATTTGGCTCGAAAATATGGCTCAAGTGTCGAATTTGGGATATTTGGGATATTTTGAAAACTGCAGGGAGGGTTTGGGCAAAATGTGATCCATCGCCGCTCTCAGTACTAAACACATTTCCGGTATAAAAAGTCGTAATTTCAAACTGCGAATACGTGCAGAGAACCAGAATTTGGGTCCAAAATATGGCTCAAAGGTCGAATTTGGGATGTTTGGGATATTTTGAAAACTGCAGAGAGGGTTTGGGCAAAATGTGATCCATCGCCGCTTTCAGAATTAAACATATTTTCGGTATAAAAAGTCGTAATTTCAAACTGTGTATACGTGCAGAGAACCAGAAATTGGCTCCAAAATATAGCTCAAGGGTCGAATTTGGGATGTTTGGGATAGTTTGAAAACTGCAGGGGGGTTTGGGCAAAATGTGACCCATCACCGCTTTCAGTAATTGGCATATTTTCGGTATAAAATGTCGTAATTTCAAACTGCGAAAATGTGCAGAGAGCCAGAATTTGGCAAGAAAATATGGCTCAAGGGTCGAATTTGGAGTCAGAATTTGGCTCCAAAATATGGCTCAAGGGTCGAATTTGAAATGTTTGAGATATTTTGAAAACTGCAGGGATTATTTGGGCAAAATGTGATTCATCGCCGCTTTCACTAATTGGCATATTTTCGGTATAATTCGTCGTAATTTCAAATTGCGAATACGTGCAAAAAGCCAGAATTTGGCTCGAAAATATGGCTCAAGTGTCGAATTTGGGATGTTTGGGATATTTTGAAAACTGCAGGGAGAGGTTGGGTCAAAATGTGATCCATCGTCGCTCTGAGTAATTGGCATATTTTCGGTACAAAAAGTCGTAATTTCAAACTGCGAATGCTTGCAGAGGGCCAGAATTTGGCTCCAAAATATGGTTCAAGGGTCGAATTTGGGATGTTTGGGATATTTGGAAACTGCAGAGGGGTTCGGGCAAAATGTAACCCATTGCATCTCTCAGTAATTGGCATATTTTCGGTATAAAAAGTCGTAATTTCAAACTACTAACACGTGCAGAAAGCCAGAATATAGCTCCAAAGTATGGCTCAAGCGTCGAATTTGGGATGTTTGGGATGTTTTGAAAACTGCGGTGGGGGGGGGGGGGGAGGCAAAATGTGCCCTATCGCCCCTCTCAGTAATTGGCATATTTTCGGTATAAAAAGTCGTAATTTATACAGCGAATACGTGCAGAGAGCCAGAATTTGGCTCCAAAATAAGACTCAAGCGTTGAATTTGGGATGTTTGGGATATTTTGAAAACTGCAGGGAGGGTTTGGGCAAAATGTGACCCATCGCTGCTCTCAGTAATTGGCGTATTGTCGGTATAAAAAGTCGTAATTTCAAACTGCGAATACGTGCAGAAAGCCAGAATTTTCTCCAAAATATAGCTCAAACGTTGAATTCGGGTTGTTTGGGATATTTTGAAAACTGCAGGGGGGGGGGGGGTTTGGGCAAAATGTGACTCATCGTCGCTCTCAGTAATTGTCATATTTTTGGTATAAAAAGTCGTAATTTCACACTACTAACACGAATGCTTGATCTGATATTTACCCTAAATGAGTGGGATATTAGGGAAGTCAAGATGGAAGCACCCTTGGGAATGAGTGATCACAGTGTATTGAACTTTGAGTACCTGGTAGAGCTCGGAATTATCCCCCCCGAAAAAGAACTAGGAAACAAAAGGCTGGCATACCGAAAGGGAAATTATGAGGAGATGAGAAGCTTCCTAAGGGAAATACCTTGGGACACAGTCCTCAGAGCTAAGTCTGTACAAGATATGATGAAATATGTCACCCAAAAGTGTCAGGAGGCAGCAAGCAGATACATCCCGGCCCAAAAGGAAAATCCGAGAAACAAAAGAAGAATCCATGGTATAATAGGGCATGTATGGAAGCAAAGAAACTGAACAAAAGGGCATGGAGGAACTTCCGGAATAACAGAACACTAGAAAGCAGAGAGAGATACCAGAGAACCTGGAATGAGTATGTCAGGGTGAGAAGAGAAGCAGAGAAAAGTTATGAAAATGATATAGCAAACAAAGCCAAGACCGAACCAAAGCTACTCCACAGTTACATCAGACGGAAAGCAACAGTGAAAGAACAGGTATTGAAACTTAGAACAGGCGAGGACAGTTATACAGAGAATGACAAAGAGGTGTGTGATGAACTCAACAAGAGGTTCCAAGAGGGTCTTCACAACAGAACAAGGTGAGGTCACTGTGCTAGGAGAAAGGGACGTAAACCAGGCGGCCTTGGAAGAGTTTGAAATTACGAGAGAGGAGGTCAAGAGACACCTGCTGGATCTGGATGTTAGAAAGGCTGTTGGTCCAGACGGTGTGGGATATTTGGGTTTGATTCTGATTAATTAATAATTAAAGTAGTAAATTAAATTACGAAGGACCACCCGCTTTTAAAGTAAAGAGGGAAACTGAGAATTTCAGATCATTAGATAAAATTCTAGAGAAAACCAGTGACTATGGATATGACTAGAAAGTATGATCATAAGAATAATTAATGGGCTGTATTATTAAAACCAAACCTCAAACACCTACATTGGGGGGTTATTACTGGAGGTCAGTACGTCCAGGAATCAGTGTGGTTCGTTCACTAATTCTATTAATAATAATCTAATCCTATAATTAATGTTGAATATAATATTATTCATACAAAGAAGAACATGAATATGAGCATAATAATGAATTACAGTAAATCACACATTATGTTGAAAACATTCTGAATGTATCAAATTGCAATGTTATGAGTAAAAGAAATAAGCCTTAGCTGGTAATAGATTCCTTTAGATAACCCTGGCAGTCCTCTTAATCTCCAAGTCTGGTACACCGACGTCTGACACGGTTAACATGGAGAAGACAGCGTGAGGAATTCGTCTCTCGAGCTGCAAAATAAATAACTACCAGTAGCAATTGATTTAACTACTCAATACATATTCAAGATTATTGATATCTACAGAGAAATTTCTAATCACCTGTTATTAGGTGTTGTCGTGCCGCGTGACGCGCAATCACCCCGCTATTATTAAACCTGTAAATGATGCATCAAATAAAAGGTACTTAGCTGTGGGCACTGTGTAAGTATTAAGATTGCCGTAATTTCGCATCCCAGGCTCCGGTGAACCTATCCTGGATTGATGCGTTTCAAGCTGGCTGATCACGTGTCGTCAGGAACCAAGTCTAGGGGTCCCTTATTTAACACCAGCACTAGTTGAAGATATTATCTGCAAGGTCGTTCACGCCTCACAGTGGCGGCTTTCATCTGTAGATAGACACACGTGTCCTATTTACTGGACAATGGCGTCTTTTGTGCGTACGTTAAGCGCAGGTCTGCCTCTCTTCGGTTCCCCACGTGTACACGCACCGACTCCCTCACCGAGTGTGCATGGCGTCGCGTCCCTCCCCCCACGCCGAGTCGACGTTCATTACACAAATTATTGGCATGAACATTAATATTTCTCGCATTCGCGCTTGAAACTCTAAAGACTGGACGGGTTTATTATTTAGAGGAACGAAATATTATTATTTAACTATTTAAGAATAGTAAAGATACAAGGGAGAGGAATTAATGTCTCCCCATAGCATTCATTGATGACGTTAACACTATCGCGAGGTAGACGGTATAATTCTAACGCTCTATTCGGCTTTTAGTTAGAGAACAATTCGTCTGCAATCAGTTGTCATACAGAATGCCTTAATTATGGAGAATCGTATTTAATTCTCACACAAATTGTATATAATGTGTTTTACTGTAAAGAAATCTGACGCAATACTAGCGTTAGATGACGTGAGAATTCTAGCCTAATGCACAGATGAATTATTAGTACAGGAGAATTCTACGAGTTGTTAATTTTACTTACTACAATATTAATATGATTAGTAATAAGTAATGAGAATACAACAATGTTGTATTCGATGTTGGAAATATCCAACATAACTCCGGGGGGGGATTCCCAGGGTCGCAGTGTACTGTGTTGTACTGACCTATCCCGAAGTAATATTAAGATTAACACATTAGTATGTTAGTATGTTAGTACACACATAACGAACGTCCCGGATTTATCAAGGACTTACAAGAATTTAAGTCTTGTTATTCACATGTCAACTGAAACATGTTTGTAGCCTACACAATATTTATAAATTTAACTCTCCCAATTTAAACTAACAGAATCTACAGTGATGCGATATCTTGGGTCATAGTGACGTGTAATGTTTCGTTACGCGATATCACATCGTAGTATCAGTACAGTTTCCTTAGGGGGAAATGAAGGAAATTATTCTTCTTCAGAGTTATAATAGGCTCGCAAATTCCGCCTACATTGTTGAGCTGCAGCTCTAGTGGGACGGTTGCTTGGAGGAACAGATTCATTGTCCTCTGAAATTACTGGGGAAGCTGGATTTGGCTGATATTCTTGTTCAGTCAGTTCTAGGGGAACCAGCTTCTCTAAAGTTTTTAGAGTAGTGTTGCCCTTGCATAAGACTTTAACCACTCTTAGGACACCTTGTCGATCTGGGTGGATGGTGACGATTTTTCCTATAGGCCACTCGGACCTTGGTCCATCACTGTCGACTAGTACAAGGTCTCCAGGTTTTAATTGTACCTTATTGTAAGGACTCGAAGCTCCGTAGTGGTATTCTCGTTGAGCTGTGAGGTATTCTCGAGTCCACACCTCATTCCACCTGTTGATAACTCTAGAAAGATGTTGGTAGCTTTCCACCAAGTCTCCTCGAGTCACATGGGATGGGTCTACTGGGTCCTCTTCGACTAAGGGGATGAGGGGGCTCAATAGACCTCCATGGATCAAGTGAGAGGGGCTCAGTGGTTCTCTCTGGGTGTAATCATCAGACAGGTAGGTGATCGGGCGGTTATTGACTCGCGCCTCGATTTCTACAACAATAGTTTGGAGTTCTGAGTAACTGACCCTTTGTCGGTGTAACGTTTTCCTTAGACATCTTTTGACTGTGCCTACCATTCGCTCATAGAACCCACCTTGCCAAGGGGCTCTTGGTGCTATGAATTTCCAGTGACATTGTCTTCTTTGTAAGACTGATTGCACTTCAGGGTGGTTCCAGACTTCTCGTAAACAGCTTTCTCCCGCTACAAAATTAGATCCGTTGTCTGATATCATTAATCTAGGACATGATCGACGGGCAGCAAATCTGCGGAAAGCTTGAATGAACGCTTCAGCACTCATGTCTGGGGTGACCTCTAAGTGTACACCTCTGGTTGTAGCACAGGTAAAGAGACAAATGTACGCTTTCACTGGTATATTATCTGGGTTACCAGTGAGGAGTAAGGCTCCTGTATAATCTACTCCAGTGGTTTCGAATGGACGAAGATGAACTACTCGCTCTTCTGGAAGTGGAGGAGGTCCTGGGTAAGGACAGACTCTAGCGTCGTATCTCTTACAGATTACACAAGATTTAATAATGGTCTTAACAGTCTGACGACCTTGAGGAAGCCAGTACCTTTGTCTAAGATCGGTGAGAGTATCTAAAACTCCACCATGTAGGGTACCATACTGATGGTGATGTAAGACAAAAAGTTTAGTTATGATGTGGTGGCGAGGTAAAAGGATTGGGTTCTTAGTGTCTAAGTCAATCTTTGCATGTAGCAAACGTCCTCCACATCGTAGTATGTTATGAGTGTTGACATCGTACCAGATGCCCAGAGATTTAGTGAGTTTATCCGGAAGATTCTCAAATTCGCTTCCGTAAGTCTCTTGCTGCGCCCGCTTAATCCAATAATGAACAGGATTGGGGAATTTGTGTCGTATTCCTATTTTAGAGAGGAAATCAAACACGTGTGCAGTCACTCGTAACAATTTGCTTAAATTAGAATAATGATGAGGATTAATGGCTAATGTTCGCTGAGGCTCTGGGTCCTTCATGGGAGTGGTGATATTGGTCACGATGACTTGTGGCTTTTGTTTGGGCCACTGACCACCAACAAGCCATGAAGGTCCGTTGAACCACAGGGAAGATTTGACAAGTTGTTTTAATGTCAATCCTCTCGACAAATAATCTGCAGGATTGTCCTTAGTAGGGACATGTCTAAACTTATAACCTGCGGATAAATCATGAATCTCCCTGACGCGATTACTGACGTAAGGAGTTTTGTTGTTATTGTTTCTTACCCATTGTAAGACTGCCTCGTTGTCTGACCACACTACAATCTCACCAAAGTGGATATTACTGAGTGTCTTTGCCAGACAATGGGCTAACCTTACTCCCACTAGCAACGCAGTCAATTCCATCTGAGGTAAGGATCTCTTTTTGATGGGAGCAACTCTTGCTTTTGATGTGAGTAAAATTGATTGAGCACTGTTAACTAAATAGGCTACTGCGCCATATGCTTTGCCAGAGGCATCACAAAAAATGTGCAAATTGGTGGGTAAGTTTGGTCCCGAGGCATTACGTGGAAATTTCAAAACACCTAACTGATTAAAATCCGTTGAGAGTATTTGCCATTTGGCTTGTAACTCACTTGGTAACGGGTCATCCCATCCCATATGTTGTTGCCAGCACTCCTGCATTAGGAGTTTGCCCCTTATTAATATAGGACTAAGTAGGCCTAAAGGGTCAAATGGTTGACTGACAAATGAGAGCAGTGTTCTCATGGTAAGGGTGGAGTTATCAGTTTGCACTGACTTGACATTCATTTCGTCAGTGTTGGTGTTCCATTCCACGCCTAGAACCTTTAAGCTACTGGGTACCTGATAATCGGGAAATTCCTTCTCAATTAACTGGTTAAGTAGTTTATTATTTGAGGCCCATGACTGTAGAGGCATATTAGCTCCTAACAGTTCACGGTTAGCCTCATGGTAGATTTCTACCAGATCAGCTTGATCATTAGTTGTCCCCTGGAAATTGTCGACATACAAGTTGTCGCTAATGGTTGCCTTATAAGGGCTGTCTGATTTCCTCAAATGTGTGTCTAATGTGGCTTGCAAAAGAAACGGTGAGGATGTAGCACCAAATAATACAGAGGCGAACCGATAGGTGATTATTTCACTGTTAGGATCCAGTGGATCCTTGTACCAGAGGAATTTTGTGTAGTCACGATCTTCCTCCTGCAAACCTACTCGGAGAAAGGCTTTGCTGATGTCAGCAGTGTAGGCAAAAATGCCTGTACGAAATCGTAACAATACGTCGTGTAGCCTTTGTGTTAGGCTAGGTCCCGTTTGGAGACATTCATTTAGAGACACACTATCAGGCTTTACTTTAGCACTGCAATTAAAGACAATACGAATAGGTGTTGTCAGTGAGTCTTTCACCACAGCATGGTGAGGTAAATAATGACCTGCTTTTCGGTCATCGTGTTCAACAACTTCAATGAACTTATTGTTAAGTTGTTGTTGGATAAGTTGGTGATACATGGTTAATTTCTCTGGCTGCTTCTGCAGTCGTGTTAATTGAGACCGCAATTGTGAGGCTGCCATAAAATAATTCACTGGAAGTTGGGGATGATCTAACTTCCATGGGAGTCTTACCCAGTATTGTTTATTTGAGTAGACAACCGTATCCAGATATTGCTGGTAAGTCCATGTATCATCAGGACTTGGTTGCTCAGGGATGATGCCTAACGTATCCAGATCCACAAACGATGTATTGGTGGGTCAGACTCAATGTCCTCGGCTATTTCCCTGAAGCGTAGGGGTGACTGCTCTAAGCCTAGTCACGCCACAATTACATTATTGGTTTGTTGGTTTGTGGGCGCTGGACCTTGTCTGAAAAGCACGGGTCCTGTGAGCAATTTGCCCCCTGCGGACGACAACAAATTCATACCATGTTGCCTAGTGCATCCAGTGATAAACTTGTAATAATGATCCGCGCCTATTAATATTCCAATATCTGTGAGACAATCGGAATTTATTTTATGATCCGCTAGCCTCATGCGGTTTCGTTTAAGGTGTCTCGCAGTTCGAGCTAATCCTGTGACTTGCAAGTCCGTAGGAATCTTATCTACGACCACAGCATGAATTGGGCTAGCAGAGGATCCTAATCTAACTAGTAATTTGACTACCTTGTAGTCACGTGGTCCACTATTTGATAGGAAACCAGAAATGTTTAACTTCACACTTTTGGTAGGTTTTAAATTTAAATCATCTACCAACTGTTGTGTGATGAAAGTTTTTTGGGAACCTTGGTCAAAGAGACCTCTACTGTTAATTCTAGATCTTCGGTTTATTAATTTAAGCTGAGCAGTAGGCAAGGTAGTACTGTTGCCTGACTCAGCAGCGAGTACATTCACTTCGTGATGTACCTTACAATATTGCACTGATGTAGAATTAGTAAAATTCTCTCCAATGGGCACAGTTGGTGTAGGAGATTTCCTACATAAGGCGTAGTGGTGTACACCCTGTTTACAACGGTTGCAAGTACGTAGTGGTACTGCACATTTCTTGGGATCATGAGAACCCATACATTTAGTGCATTTGTGCAATTCCTGTAACCTTTTAACTCTAGCATTATACGTAGGATAAGCAGAGCATTGATAAGTGGTGTGTTCCTGATTGCAGAACAGACACTTTCTTTGATTAATAGACCGAGTCTCTTTAGTAGACAAGTCATGAGTTATCTCTGTAGGAGATACTGAATATGTACCTACATTTCCACTTCTTTTCCTGGTGGATGGAGTAGGTTTGGATTTATATTTATTAGACTTACTTGGAGTCTGTTTAGGTTTGACTGAATTATCAGTATTAATTGGTTTGGACTCAGGTTTAATTTTGTCATGAGTCTTTAACCTATTAACTGTGATCCTCAACCCTTCGAAAATCTGATCGAGAGTAAGAAACTCAGTATTATAATGTGAGCAGAGCTCTGTCAAGACATTCCGAGGTAATTTCCTCTGTAACAATAGCTTGATAGACCATTCAGAACTAGGTATATTAACCTTGGTACCTAAGGCCTTTACTAGAGACTCTACTTCTAGTCTGAAGCTTTGAAGTGACTCTGGTCTACTGTTTGGTGCATTCAGATCTAGCAATTGATAATAGAGGGTAGCTATACTTAACTCTTTGTTGCAATAGTTCAACTTCAGGAGTTTTATAGCTTCCTCATAATTACTCTCATCAAGAGTAAGGTTATGTATGACCTTTTTAGCCTCTCCTGTGAGAAGACTGAGTAGGTATGAAAATTTAGAAACCTTGTCTAGAGACTGTTTCTTATGGATGTGAACTTCAAAGGAAGTCCAAAAATTGTCCCAATTTTCTGTATCTAATCCTGAAAAGGTGGGCAAGTCTAGAGTAGGTAAACGAACCTCAGGTAAGTGATTATTGAAGTGAGACCCAGTGTTGCTGGCATTGGATCCAGACTGTTTGGCTAATTTAGAAAGCCTGAAATTTGATCATGAGTCTCCTCTTCATATTGGGAGATGTCGTTTACTATTTGACTTACTTCATCAGGATCAATTTCTACAGTATTTAGCAGAGCAAGATAAGATTGACCTGCAGTTCTGACTTGATCAAACTTCAGATCAGCCAATCTAACTGTTGACTCTAAGTGATAAGAGTCAATGGGATTATCTTTAGTTAAGGCATCAGCCTTATTGATTAATCTGGTCAAGTGACCTTTAAGGCCAATGTAGGTTCTCCTCAATTGTTCAGGAGTAGCCATGTTGGGCTTAGGTTCAAACTTCACAGTGTTAGGGTATGTATTGCTAATGAAGCTTGGATACTTGTTCATTAGTGAACAGGTAACATTAATTGTAGCCTAAATTAAAATGACTACTTTATGGTTTACCTCACTTGAGGTTGAATGTACCTACCTACCTAACAACAAATAGCTAGATATTTTGTGTACTGTCTGAACTCCACCACTAGTTCTCGTCCGGTTAGCTCATCCTTATCACCATCAGAGTTAATGGAGATAATCCAGCAATACACAAAATAATGTATACAAGAGAAATATTATGGAGATACTCCAATCAGAGTTATCTCAAAAATTTATCCCACCCTGTAGAGGGTCAGCACAATAATGTAATATATACACAACACTGACTAGTTTTAGATCTAGTCATAATAATTCCTAGCTAAGAACTATAAAATTATTTAGTCTGGGCTTGTACCAAATTCAGCACAATCTCAGCCTAAATTCTACCTAATAACATGGGTAAAGATTATTGTGGTGCAATAAGGTAAATATAGTTGTGCTGTATTTTTGGGTTTTTTGTTTTATAAGAGTGCTCTTGCACACACAGGTGAATAATTATGTACAGTTAAGTTTGGCTTGCTAGCCACAGCCCTTTGTGATGGTTGATGGTGTTAATTAACTTGTCAACCACATGCAACCTAGATTCCCCTGACAAATGTACACCGTCTCTGGTCAGGTTCTGTCTGTAAGGTCTGGCTGTAAATTGTATATATGTGGCATCCAATCTCACTCGTTTTTTCAGCCTGAAATTTATGTACTTAGCAGCTCTCAGGTAGTATTCCGGAGTTACTCCCCAACGATTATCTTGGCTAGGTTGGCGAGGCTCCACTAATGTGAATACTACTGATTCACTGATGAGCTTGAAAGAAGAAATTATGTTTTTGAGGTGTTTGATCACCTCGGCTGGATGACGAGTGGGGTGGATGTCATTACCACCTAAGTATATGATAGTTAGGTGGTGAGGCCACTCTAACGCAGGTGTTAGGGTGGTGTTATTGTAAAAGTTGTGAGCTGTTGCTCCTGGTGACCTAAAGATTCTCACCTCGGTGTGAGGTATAGGTCTAAGTGTTGTGGGTAATTGGCTATGACCCACTAAAGCCACTTTATACATGAGATAAAGGTAGCAATATGTTAGTGTGATCTAGACTAACTGATGTGTTACAATGTTAGTTGACACAATTGATTAAATAGTTAGTCTAGCTTCTATCACACAAGGATTAGTTATTAATGGTTAATATTTTAATTATAAATTTAATGCCTATCCGGTTCGAAAGGACCATAATGTGGGATATTTGGGTTTGATTCTGATTAATTAATAATTAAAGTAGTAAATTAAATTACGAAGGACCACCCGCTTTTAAAGTAAAGAGGGAAACTGAGAATTTCAGATCATTAGATAAAATTCTAGAGAAAACCAGTGACTATGGATATGACTAGAAAGTATGATCATAAGAATAATTAATGGGCTGTATTATTAAAACCAAACCTCAAACACCTACATTGGGGGGTTATTACTGGAGGTCAGTACGTCCAGGAATCAGTGTGGTTCGTTCACTAATTCTATTAATAATAATCTAATCCTATAATTAATGTTGAATATAATATTATTCATACAAAGAACATGAATATGAGCATAATAATGAATTACAGTAAATCACACATTATGTTGAAAACATTCTGAATGTATCAAATTGCAATGTTATGAGTAAAAGAAATAAGCCTTAGCTGGTAATAGATTCCTTTAGATAACCCTGGCAGTCCTCTTAATCTCCAAGTCTGGTACACCGACGTCTGACACGGTTAACATGGAGAAGACAGCGTGAGGAATTCGTCTCTCGAGCTGCAAAATAAATAACTACCAGTAGCAATTGATTTAACTGCTCAATACATATTCAAGATTATTGATATCTACAGAGAAATTTCTAATCACCTGTTATTAGGTGTTGTCGTGCCGCGTGACGCGCAATCACCCCGCTATTATTAAACCTGTAAATGATGCATCAAATAAAAGGTACTTAGCTGTGGGCACTGTGTAAGTATTAAGATTGCCGTAATTTCGCATCCCAGGCTCCGGTGAACCTATCCTGGATTGATGCGTTTCAAGCTGGCTGATCACGTGTCGTCAGGAACCAAGTCTAGGGGTCCCTTATTTAACACCAGCACTAGTTGAAGATATTATCTGCAAGGTCGTTCACGCCTCACAGTGGCGGCTTTCATCTGTAGCGTGTGTGTGTGTGTAAATAGGACACACGTGTCCTATTTACTGGACAATGGCGTCTTTTGTGCGTACGTTAAGCGCAGGTCTGCCTCTCTTCGGTTCCCCACGTGTACACGCACCGACTCCCTCACCGAGTGTGCATGGCGTCGCGTCCCTCCCCCCACGCCGAGTCGACGTTCATTACACAAATTATTGGCATGAACATTAATATTTCTCGCATTCGCGCTTGAAACTCTAAAGACTGGACGGGTTTATTATTTAGAGGAACGAAATATTATTATTTAACTATTTAAGAATAGTAAAGATACAAGGGAGAGGAATTAATGTCTCCCCATAGCATTCATTGATGACGTTAACACTATCGCGAGGTAGACGGTATAATTCTAACGCTCTATTCGGCTTTTAGTTAGAGAACAATTCGTCTGCAATCAGTTGTCATACAGAATGCCTTAATTATGGAGAAATCGTATTTAATTCTCACACAAATTGTATATAATGTGTTTTACTGTAAAGAAATCTGACGCAATACTAGCGTTAGATGACGTGAGAATTCTAGCCTAATGCACAGATGAATTATTAGTACAGGAGAATTCTACGAGTTGTTAATTTTACTTACTACAATATTAATATGATAGTAATAAGTAATGAGAATACAACAATGTTGTATTCGATGTTGGAAATATCCAACAGACGGGATCTCGCCATGGTTACTGAAAGAGTGTGCAGAGGCACTTTGCTTGCCACTCTCCATAGTGTATAGTAGGTCACTGGAGACGGGAGACCTACCAGAAATATGGAAGACGGCGAATGTGGTCCCAATATACAAAAAGGGCGACAGACAAGAGGCACTGAACTACAGGCCAGTATCCTTGACTTGTATACCATGCAAGGTGATGGAGAAGATCGTGAGAAAAACCTGGTAGCACATCTGGAGAGAAGGGACTTCGTGACAAATCGACAACATGGGTTCAGGGAGGGTAAATCTTGCCTGACTGGCTTAATAGAATTCTATGACCAGGTGACACAGATTAAGCAAGAAAGAGAGGGCTGGGCGGACTGCATTTTCTTGGATTGTCGGAAAGCCTTTGACACAGTACCGAATAAGCGGCTGGTACATAAGCTGGAGAGACAGGCAGGTGTAGCTGGTAAGGTGCTCCAATGGATAAGGGAGTACCTAAGCAATAAGAAGCAGAGAGTTACGGTGAGGGTTGAGACCTCTGATTGGCGTGAAGTCACCAGTGGAGTCCCACAGGGCTCTGTACTCGGTCCTATCTTGTTTCTGATATATGTAAATGATCTCCCGGAGGGTATAGATTTATTTCTCTCAATGTTTGCGGACGATGCCAAAATTATGAGAAGGATTAAGACAGAAGAGGACTGTTTGAGGCTTCAAGAAGACCTAGACAAACTGAAGGAATGGTCGAACAAGTGGTTGTTAGAGTTCAACCCAACCAAATGTAATGTAATGAAGATAGGTGTAGGGAGCAGGAGGCCAAATACAAGGTATCATCTGGGAGAGGAAATCCTTCAGGAGTCAGAGAAAGAAAAAGACTTGGGAGTTGATATCACGCCAGACTTGTCTCGTGCAGCACATATCAAGAGGATAACATCAGCGTCATATGCCAGGCTGGCCAACATACGAACGGCATTCAGAAATTTGTGTAAAGAATCATTCAGAACTTTGTATACCACATATGTCAGGCCAATTCTGGAGTATGCAGCCCCAGCATGGTGTCCATATCTAGTCAAGGATAAGACTAAACTGGAAAAGGTTCAAAGATTTGCCACCAGACTAGAACCCGAGCTGAGAGGTATGAGCTACGAGGAGAGACTGCGGGAATTGAACCTCACTTCGCTGGAAGACAGAAGAGTTAGGGGGGACATGATCACTACATTCAAGATTCTCAAGGTCATTGATAGGGTAGATAAAGACAGGCTATTTAACACAAGGGGCACACGCACAAGGGGAAACAGGTGGAAACTGAGCGCCCAAATGAGCCACAGAGATATTAGAAAGAACTTTTTTAGTGTCAGTGTGGTAGACAAATGGAATGCATTAGGAAGTGATGTGGTGGAGGCTGACTCCATACACAGTTTCAAGTGTAGATATGATAGAGCCCAATAGGCTCAGGAATCTGTACTCCTGTTGATTGACGGTTGAGAGGCGGGACCAAAGAGCCAGAGCTCAACCCCGCAAACACAACTAGGTGAGCACAACTAGGTGAGTACACACACACACACACACACACACACACACACACACACACACACACACACACACACAACACACACACACACACACACACACACACACACACACACACACACACACACACACACACACACACATGGAATGCATTAGGAAGTGAATGGAATGCATTAGAAAGTGATGTAGTGGAGGCTGACTCCATACACAGTTTCAAGTGTAGATATGATAGAGCCCAATAGGCTCAAGAATCTGTACATCTGTTGATTGACAGTTGAGAGGCGGGAACAAAGAGCCAGAGCTCAACCCCCGCAAACACAACTAGGTGAGTACAACTAGGTGAGTACACACACACACACACACACACACACACACACACACACACACACACACACACACACACACACACACGCACACACACACACACACACACACACACACACACACACACACACACACACACACACACACACACACACACACACACACACACACACACACACACACACACACACACACACATACACACACACACACACACATGGTGTGTGATTAAGCAAGAAAGAGAAGGATGGGCGGACTGCATTTTTTTGGACTGTCGGAAAGCCTTTGACACAGTACCCCATAAAAGGTTGATGCATAAGCTGGAGAAACAGGCAGGAGTAACTGGTAGGGCGCTCCAGTGGATAAGGGAGTACCTAAGCAATAGGAAGCAGAGAGTTATAGTGAGGGGTGAGACCTCAGAATGGCGGGAAGTCACCAGTGGAGTCCCACAGGGCTCTGTGCTTGGACCTATCCTGTTTCTGATATACGTAAATGATCTCCCAGAGGGTATAGACTCATTCCTCTCAATGTTTGCTGACGACGCCAAAATTATGGAAGGATTAAGACAGAGGAGGACAGCTTGAGGCTTCATGAAGACCTGGACAAGCTGCAGGAATGGTCGAACAAATGGATTTTAGAGTTTAACCCAAGCAAATGTAATGTAATGAAGATAGGAGTAGGAAGCAGGAGACCAGATACAAGGTATCACTTGAGAGATGAAATACTTCAAGAGTCAGAGAGAGAGAAAGACCTGGGGGTTGATATCACGCCAGACCTGTCCCCTGAAGCTCATATCAAGAGGATAACATCAGCAGCATATGCCAGGTTGGCTAACATAAGAACGGCCTTTAGAAACTTGTGTAAGGAATCTTTCAGAACATTATATACCCATATGTCAGACCAATCCTGGAGTATGCGGCTCCAGCATGGAGTCCATATCTAGTCAAGCATAAGACTAAACTGGAAAAGGTTCAAAGGTTTGCCACCAGACTAGTACCCGAGCTGAGAGGTATGAGCTACGAGGAGAGACTACAGGAATTGAACCTCACTTCGTTGGAAGACAGAAGAGTTAGGGGGGACATTATCACCACATTCAAGATTCTCAAGGGAATCGACAGGGTTGATAAAGAGAGGCTATTTAACACAAGGGGCACACGCACTAGGGGACACAGGTGGAAACTGAGTGCCCAAATGAGCCACAGATATATTAGAAAGAACTTTTTTAGTGTCAGAGTGGTTGACAAATGGAATGCATTAGGAAGCAATGTGGTGGAGGCTGACTCCATACACAGTTTCAAGTGTAGATATGATAGAGCCCAATAGGTTCAGGAACCTGTACACCTGTTGATTGACGGTTGAGAGGCGGGACCAAAGAGCCAGAGCTCAACCCCCGCAAGCACAACTAGGTGAGTACACACACACACACACACACACACACACACAACACATACACACACCACACACACACAACACACACACACACCACACACACACACACACACACACACACACACACACACACACACACACACACACACACACACACATACACACACACACACACACACACACACACACACACACACACACACACCACACACACACACACACACACACACACACACACACACACACACAAACACACACACACACACACACACACACACACACCACACACCACACACACACACACACACACACACACACACCACACACACACACACACACACCCAGGTCGCATCCTCCCCAACTCAGCCCTCCTATACATCCCCCCCGGCCTCAGCCTCCCACAACCCCCTGTCCCTTCCACATTTGCACCTCCACAACGATTCCCTGCCCCTGCTACATCACACTTGTCAGCGACCCCAGTGGGTCAAGCCATGCCCTCCCCAAACCCACCTTCCCATCCCCCCTCCCCAAATACCCCTTCCCACTCCCCTGCCCCTTCTACCCCATTGACTTCAATTCCATCTACTCCATCCCAGCTTCCACTGCACCCCTCTTCCACTCACCCCCAAACCCCACCCAACCCTCACCCCTCCTATGCACCTCCAGCCCACATTTAACCCCCTCACCTTGTGACCCCTAACACCTTCCCCCATCTCCCTCTTCCCCTCTTCTACCCCAAAACCCCCACCTACCCCCGATTCCCCCTAACTAATATACCCTCTCTTCCACTCCCAGCACCCATGCTCCATTCTCATCTCAGCTCTCCGCCCTCAGTATCCCTCTTCCCCCCAACCTCTCAACCTCTATCTGACTCTCAGTCTCACTCTATTTCTCAACCCCCTATGCTATTCAGACCCCTAACTTTCAGACCCATTATGCCCTTCCTACCCCCCTAGATGCCCAGACCCCATTCGCCTACCAGGCACTCCCAGGCACCCCCCTAGCACCCCCCCACTCACCCCCACAGCCCCCACTTGCCCCCCAGACACCCCCCAGTTCCCCCCAGACCCCTGGTGAAAGGGGGAACTCTGACACCCGAGTTTCCAAGAAGAGTCTCAAGGTTTGGTACACCAATGCTGATGGGGTAGCCAATAAAGCAGAAGAGATAAAAGAAAGAGTTAGTGAGGCAGACCCAGACATAGTGGCAATAGTGGAAACTAAAATAAATGGCATGATCTCGGATGCAATCTTTCCAGAGGGGTACCAGGTGATAAGAAAAGAAAGGACACAGAGACAGGGAGGAGGAGTGGCACTACTAATAAAGCGGAAATGGAAGTTTGATGAGCTGGAAAATCCGGGTACCAATGAAAGCACAAGCTTCATACATGGAACTCTGACAGTGGATGGGAAGAAGATTGTAATCTTGATACTCTACAATCCCCCACCAAACAGTAGAAGGCCCAGGCAGGAGTACGAGGACAGCAACAAGACATGTATGGATGAACTGCAGAGGGCAGCAACTTTAGCGCATAGAATGAGAGCGAAGCTGCTGGTCATGGGGGACCTAAATCACGGAGAGATAAATTGGGAAACGAGGAATCCCCATGGCGGGGAGGAGACCTGGGGAGCGAAGCTGGTAGACGTTATTGACAGGAATTTCCTAACACAGCATGTGAAAGAAGATACTAGGGAAAGAGGAGGGGATACGCCCAGCCTATTAGATCTCATTATCACTCAGAATGTAGAAGACATCGAGCAGTTGGAACATGAAATACCACTAGGAGCTAGTGACCATTGTGTCCTAGTCTTTGACTACATGATGGAGCTTAAAATTGAGACCAAAGGACAAGAGGTCCGGGAAAGGAGACTTGATTACAGAAAAGGGGACTACAGAAGGATAAGGGACTACCTGGGAGAAGTGCAGTGGGAGGAAGAACTTAGAGGAAAAACAGTGCAAGGTATGATGAACCAAGTCATATTGAAATGCAAGGAGGCTGAAGATAGATTTATTCCAACAATAAAGGAAGAAAGCAGGAGGGAATATAATAACCCATGGTTTAATAGACAGTGTCAGGAAGCAAAGGTGAGAAGCAGGAGGGAGTGGAGGAAGTACAGAAGACAAAGGACAGAGGACAACAGGATTAGATGTAACAGAGCTAGGAATGATTACATTAACATAAGACGAGTGTCGGAAAGAAATTATGAGAACGATATTGCAGTCAAAGCGAAAAAGCAACCAAAATTACTACATAGCCATATAAGAAGGAAGATGTCGGTAAATGACCAAGTGACAAGACTGAGGAAAACAGAAGGGGCATATACAGAAAGCGACAAGGAAATCTGCGAGGTACTGAATGCAAAATTCCATGGAGTGTTCACAACCGAGCCTGAGCAGCTCCCATTGTTAGAAGAGATTACCCAAGATGAAAGACTATCGGATATAGAGGTGACAGCAGAGGATGTAATGAAACAGTTGACAACACTGGATGCAAATAAAGCTGTTGGACCAGACAAAGTATCACCGTGGATACTCAAAGAGGCAGCGCAGGCTCTCAGCGTGCCTCTGGCAATGATCTTTAATGAGTCACTTATGTCGGGAGAATTGCCCAGTTGCTGGAAGGAGGCAAATGTCGTACCGATTTTCAAAAAGGGTGATAGGGAGGAGGCACTTAACTACAGACCCGTATCACTGACAAGCATCCCCTGCAAAATACTTGAAAGAATAATTAGGCTAAGACTTGTTGAGCACCTGGAGAGCATTGGGTTTGTAAACAAGCACCAACATGGGTTCTGGACAGGGAAATCATGCCTAACAAACCTTTTAGAATTCTATGATAAAGTAACAAGGATAAGGCAGGACAGAGAAGGCTGGGCACACTGCATATTTCTTGACTGCCAAAAGGCCTTTGATACGGTACCGCACATGAGACTGCTATACAAACTTGAGAGGCAGGCAGGAGTAAGCGGAAAGGCCCTAGTATGGGTGAAGAACTACCTAACAGGAAGGAGCCAGAGGGTAATGGTAAGGGGCGAAAAGTCGGACTGGCGAACAGTAACAAGTGGAGTACCTCAAGGATCGGTGCTGGGACCAATCCTCTTTCTAATTTACGTAAATGATATGTTTACAGGAGTGGAATCATACATGTCAATGTTTGCAGATGACGCAAAATTAATGAGAAGAGTTGTGACAGACGAGGATTGTAGGATCCTCCAAGAGGACTTAAACAGGCTGCAGAGATGGTCAGGGAAATGGCTACTGGAGTTTAACACCAGTAAATGTAAAGTTATGGAAATGGGATCAGGTGACAGGAGACCAAAGGGACAGTACACAATGAAGGGGAACAGCCTACCTGTAACGATTCGAGAAAGAGACCTGGGAGTGGATGTGACACCTAATCTAACTCCTGAGGCACATATAAATAGGATAACGACAGCAGCGTACTCTACACTGGCGAAAATTAGAACTTCATTCAGAAACCTAAATGAGGAAGCTTTTAGGGCGCTTTACACTGCCTACGTGAGACCCGTCTTAGAGTATGCCGCGCCATCATGGAGCCCCCACCTGAAGAAACACATAAAGAAACTGGAGAAGGTTCAGAGGTTTGCGACGAGGCTTGTCCCAGAGCTACGAGGGATGGGATATGAAGAGCGGCTGAAGGAACTGAACCTTACGACACTAGAGAAAAGAAGGGAGAGAGGAGATATGATAGGGACATATAAAATACTCAGGGGAATTGACAAAGTGGAAATAGATGAAATGTTCACACGTAATAATAACAGAACGAGGGGACATGGGTGGAAACTGGAAACTCAGATGAGTCACAGAGATGTTAGGAAGTTTTCTTTTAGCGTGAGAGTAGTAGAAAAATGGAATGCACTTGGGGAACAGGTTGTGGAAGCAAATACTATTCATACTTTTAAAACTAGGTATGATAGGGAAATGGGACAGGAGTCATTGCTGTAAACAACGGATAGCTAGAAAGGCGGGATCCAAGAGTCAATGCTCGATCCTGCAAGCACATATAGGTGAGTACATATAGGTGAGTACACACACACACACCACAACCAACAACACACCACACACACACACACACACACACACACACACACACACACACACACAAAACACACACACACACACACACACACACACACACACACACACACACACACACACACACACACACACACACACACCACACACACACACACACACACACACATTGACCCACGAAGACTGCCCAAATATGAATACCATCATCCGCACCAGTTGGTGTTCCCAGGCAAGTCACTCATCCAAGTACTAACCAAAGTCAACGTTTCTTAACTTGGCTGATGTGGTGAGAAGCAGTGTTCTCAAGGTGCAAAAATGTAAAAAAAAGTCAAAGTAAGGCTGTTGCTATTATATACAAATAGTAGCCAATCACATGTCAGTGAGTTAGGGAATGAGTGGGTCAAGATAATGGTAACTGTGGCGGAGGATACTCACACATACCAGCTAATTCTCTATTAATGATAGTGCTTATAGCAACTATTAGTCAACATGTAACCAACAACAAATGGACTGTTGCTCCAAAATGGAAATGTGGCATGCTATTGATTTCGCACAAATTGCATACAAATGCCACCCACTTACCGGTAATTAAACAACCTAAGCAAAACTCTTCAAAGAATAAATGACTAATCTTAGGCTCTCCTAATCTCATAATAAAGATATGCTCTCTTAGGCTTCATTAGTTAATAAATGTAACATCATGACTCGGGGGACAGGCAGATTATATATACACATGTTAGGCTTATAAACACCTACCCCCACAAGGTCCACCTAGTGACTAACCCTCGCTAACTCACCAGGATGCAAGTAGCCTCACTAACTCCTCGATACCTTTTTACTGCTAAGTGAATAGATGCATTAAGTGAAAGAAAACGCTACCAACAATAACAACCGACCGGGATTCGAACCCTTGAATCCCCGATTGTCAGTCGTGAAGGAACAAGTCATTCATTTATGTGTACTCACCTATTTGTGCCAGCAGGATCGAGCATTAATCTTGGAGTGTGTCCTTTTAGCCGTCGGTTGTTTAAAGCAGTGACTTCCCAACCTAATCACTAAACTAATCCTAACCTATAATCTAAACTAACCTAAAACCTAAGCTAACCTGTAACTTAAACTAACCTAAACCTAATCCTAACCTATAAACTAACCTAAAACCTAAGCTAACCTCTAACTTAAACTAACCTAAAACCTAAGCTAACCTAACTGCCTAATGGAGTATTATTATTATTATTATTATTATATTATTATTATTATTAGTATTATATTATTATTATTACTGCCTAATATTATTATTATTTATAACCTATAGTTATCAAAGGTTTATAAAGGTTATTTAAGGAACAAGTTTATCTTTTATTTAATATAATATATTTTATATTTTATAATAATATTTTATAATAATATTTTATAATAATATTTTAAAAAAAAAAAAAATAAATAATAAAAAAAAACAAGCAAAGTTAGGCCGTTGCTGTTATATACAAGTAATATTTAATCCATTTAAGTAATAAATAAACTCCATTTAAATTTAGACTAGAGTCTAAATTAGAATCTAAAGTAGAATCTAAAAATCTAAGTCAATTTGTTAAATTGGAGTTAAATTGTTAAATTGTAAATTTAAATTGTTAAATTGTTTAAATTGTTAAATTGTTTAAATTGTTAAATTGGAGTTAAATTAATTTAAAATGATTTATTTTTATCAAGAAAATAAAATTGTAAAAAAATAAGTAAAAAAAATTGTAATTTAATTATACCCTCCCTCCCACCCTTCCTTCCTCCCTACCTCCCTTCCTCCCTTCCTCTCTCCCTCCCTTCCGTCCCTCTGTTACCTGTGACACGAAGTTATCCGCGTATCTTAGGGATTTCCGTGTATCTTAGGGATTTAGGGTTATCAATGGGGTTTTGGGTCCAGGAAGCCATTTGTGTCCCCTCAAATTGCCTCCCTTATCCCCACCCACCTAGTTTCGAATCCCGTATCACACGGATTCACCAATCACACGGAAATGTATCCGTGTGATCAATCCGTGTGACTATCTGTGATTGTCTGTGATACACGGACATGTTTCCATGGATACACGGACATGTGTATCCATGGGGTTCTGGGTCCAGGAAGCCATTTGTGTCGACCCAAATTGCCTCCCTTCTCCCCACTGAAATCCAGGTGGATGAAAGACCTGACCGAGGTCAGTGGATCCAGGTATCCGTCCGTGGGCCCCC
>NC_091193.1:2109393-2122494 GCF_040958095.1 Procambarus clarkii | reverse complement strand
GGGAAGCCGCGCTCCGTTGAGCTCCCATCAGAAGGGAACCCCTAGTGATATATCTCGAAGAGAAGAGAAGTGTGTAGACGTGCCAGCTGTGGAACCGAGCTGGGAACGTTGTGGTCTCAAGTCCTGGTCGAAGAAGAGAGTATCAAGCCGGCCAGAGACATTATTGTGGGCCGTGGGAGCGCCCTGACCAGACGCCGCCGTCAGAGGGAAAGCGCCCTCGACCAGCCGATCTGTGGTAAGCACGATATACGCCAGTTCATAGTGATCACTTGTAGTTGGTCGTGTGCCCAGCGACAGTAGCAATGTTTATTTATAAGTTAGACATGTTTAATAAGGCAGAAGGCCTGAAATAGGAGAGTGGAGAGGGAGGAACACGGAGCGACGTCCGCCCCCTCTGAGCGCTGGCGGACGACTGAGGGAGCCTGGCTCCGGATGGAGGAAGACCCTCCCAGCGAGTGAGGACCGCCGCCAGGCGAGGTGGAGTATGGACCCGCCCAAAACGGGGGAGTCCACTCTCACTGTATGTAGAGGACAGATAGAGGTTTGAGGCAAGCATATTGTGTGGTTATTTTTGTTTATGTGTTAAAGGGGAACATTTTATTGGAGTGTCGATGGGTTGCAGGTTTGTTCTTTGGGGAAGAAGTTGCTGAGAACTTCGAAGCCAGCAGATGATGTAGCTGATGAGACTCCAAGGTAGTGGAGCAGAGGACCTCGAGCTGTGAGGAGAAGCAGCAGTGAAGAGGAGTGTCACGTGCTTCTGTAGAGGTGGTGTAGCAGCCAAGAGAGCTGTGGAAGAACCTAACAGAAGGGTGAAGCACCGTAGTTACTCAAGGAAACTTCATGATAGCAGCCAGGAGGAGCTGCAGAGGATCCTGGTAGTGAAGCCCGGCAGAACCTAAAGATATTAGGGTAGTGAACTTCCAGAGGTGGAAGGGGAAGTTCTGGTGGATTACTTATAGGGAGTTGATAGTGTTTGGTTGTCATTAGTGTGCAAGACGCAGTGAGAGGTGAGTGACTGTTTGCATTCTTATGTCAAGGAGTGTTTTACACTGAAGTTTAGAGTTACAGCCGTAGGGTGGATTATCTACAGATGTATGGCGTTCTAGGACTGATAGAGTGATCGATTGATCATTGTTGTGTATCAATGAACATTTATACTGATATGTTATTGCATTCAAATGCTGATTTTCTATATATACATTATCTTGCTGATAGTGCAACAGTGTATGTAGGCTTGACCAACTTGAGGAGGTTAATGGTATCAGGTGGCGAACCAGGAGATAGGATACCCCTTGATAAGCTGATAATAGAGTTCTGATGGTGTTGGAGTGCAACCTGATTGTGATATTATAGAGTATAGGATTCATTATTATTATATGTGTGTATGTATCGTGTATGTGCTTTGTCAAGTAAATGTGTCACAATTTGCTGGTGTTTGCCCTTGTCCTAGTGAGGCTTCCCAGGAGGTAGTAAAGAAGGAGAGAGAAAGAACCAAGAACCACTGCTGTGGACAGGGTAGGAGGTAATACTAGTAAGTCATAGGGGATTGAGGAGATCATATCTTATCTAAGGAGAGAGTGGGGAGTCACAGCGGCTCGAGTGGGTGTGTGCACGTGACAACGAGGCTAAGTGTTGGAGCCGCGTCCCCTAAACGTGTGACGTTGAGCCCCTCTCCAAGAGCCAGAAGCGCCTAGTGTGATCTCCTAGTGAAGTGTAAGCACTCTACCGAGTTGTGGGTTGGGTTGTCCGTAGAGAAGGATCAACGACGACAACACCAACCAACCCACGAGTCTATAATATTAGGTACTCCCTTATCCATTGGAGCACCTTACCAGCTACACCTGCCTGTCTCTCCAGCTTATGTACCAGCCTCTTATTCGGTACTGTGTCAAAGGCTTTCCGACAATCCAAGAAAATGCAGTCCGCCCAGCCCTCTCTTTCTTGCTTAATCTGTGTCACCTGGTCATAGAATTCTATTAAGCCAGTCAGGCAAGATTTACCCTCCCTGAACCCATGTTGTCGATTTGTCACGAAGTCCCTTCTCTCCAGATGTGCTACCAGGTTTTTCTCACGATCTTCTCCATCACCTTGCATGGTATACAAGTCAAGGATACTGGCCTGTAGTTCAGTGCCTCTTGTCTGTCGCCCTTTTTGTATATTGGGACCACATTCGCCGTCTTCCATATTTCTGGTAGGTCTCCCGTCTCCAGTGACCTACTATACACTATGGAGAGTGGCAAGCAAAGTGCCTCTGCACACTCTTTCAGTAACCATGGCGAGATTCCGTCTGGACCAACAGCCTTTCTAACATCCAGATCCAGCAGGTGTCTCTTGACCTCCTCTCTCGTAATTTCAAACTCTTCCAAGGCCGCCTGGTTTACGTCCCTTTCTCCTAGCACAGTGACCTCACCTTGTTCTGTTGTGAAGACCCTCTTGGAACCTCTTGTTGAGTTCATCACACACCTCTTTGTCATTCTCTGTATAACTGTCCTCGCCTGTTCTAAGTTTCAATACCTGTTCTTTCACTGTTGCTTTCCGTCTGATGTAACTGTGGAGTAGCTTTGGTTCGGTCTTGGCTTTGTTTGCTATATCATTTTCATAACTTTTCTCTGCTTCTCTTCTCACCCTGACATACTCATTCCAGGTTCTCTGGTATCTCTCTCTGCTTTCTAGTGTTCTGTTATTCCGGAAGTTCCTCCATGCCCTTTTGTTCAGTTTCTTTGCTTCCATACATGCCCTATTATACCATGGATTCTTCTTTTGTTTCTCGGATTTTCCTTTTGGGCCGGGATGTATCTGCTTGCTGCCTCCTGACACTTTTGGGTGACATAGTTCATCATATCTTGTACAGACTTAGCTCTGAGGACTGTGTCCCAAGGTATTTCCCTTAGGAAGCTTCTCATCTCCTCATAATTTCCCTTTCGGTATGCCAGCCTTTTGTTTCCTAGTTCTTTTTCGGGGGGGATAATTCCGAGCTCTACCAGGTACTCAAAGTTCAATACACTGTGATCACTCATTCCCAAGGGTGCTTCCATCTAGACTTCCCTAATATCCCACTCATTTAGGGTAAATATCAGATCAAGCATTCGTGTTAGTAGTGTGAAATTACGACTTTTATACCAAAAATATGACAATTACTGAGAGCGACGATGAGTCACATTTTGCCCAACCCCCCCCCCCCCCTGCAGTTTTCAAAATATCCCAAACATCCCGAATTCAACGTTTGAGCTATATTTTGGAGAAAATTCTGGCTTTCTGCACGTATTCCCAGTTTGAAATTACGACTTTTTATACCGACAATACGCCAATTACTGAGAGCAGCGATGGGTCACATTTTGCCCAAACCCTCCCTGCAGTTTTCAAAATATCCCAAACATCCCAAATTCAACGCTTGAGTCTTATTTTGGAGCCAAATTCTGGCTCTCTGCACGTATTCGCTGTATAAATTACGACTTTTTATACCGAAAATATGCCAATTACTGAGAGGGGCGATAGGGCACATTTTGCCTCCCCCCCCCACCGCAGTTTTCAAAACATCCCAAACATCCCAAATTCGACGCTTGAGCCATACTTTGGAGCTATATTCTGGCTTTCTGCACGTGTTAGTAGTTTGAAATTACGACTTTTTATACCGAAAATATGCCAATTACTGAGAGATGCAATGGGTTCATTTTGCCCGAACCCCTCTGCAGTTTCCAAATATCCCAAACATCCCAAATTCGACCCTTGAACCATATTTTGGAGCCAAATTCTGGCCCTCTGCAAGCATTCGCAGTTTGAAATTACGAATTTTTGTACCGAAAATATGCCAATTACTCAGAGCGACGATGGATCACATTTTGACCCAACCTCTCCCTGCAGTTTTCAAAATATCCCAAACATCCCAAATTCGACACTTGAGCCATATTTTCGAGCCAAATTCTGGCTTTCTGCATGTATTCGCAATTTAAAATTACGACGAATTATACCGAAAATATGCCAATTAGTGAAAGCGGCGATGAATCACATTTTGCCCAAATAATCCCTGCAGTTTTCAAAATATCTCAAACATTCCAAATTCGACCCTTGAGCCATATTTTGGAGCCAAATTCTGACTCCAAATTCGACCCTTGAGCCATATTTTCTAGCCAAATTCTGGCTCTCTGCACATTTTCGCAGTTTGAAATTACGACATTTTATACCGAAAATATGCCAATTACTGAAAGCGGTGATGGGTCACATTTTGCCCAAACCCCCCTGCAGTTTTCAAACTATCCCAAATTCGACCCTTGAGCTATATTTTGGAGCCAATTTCTGGTTCTCTGCACGTATACACAGTTTGAAATTACGACTTTTTATACCGAAAATATGTTTAATTCTGAAAGCGGCGATGGATCACATTTTGCCCAAACCCTCTCTGCAGTTTTCAAAATATCCCAAACATCCCAAATTCGACCTTTGAGCCATATTTTCGAGCCAAATTCTGGCTTTCTGCACGTATTCCCAGTTTTAAATTACGATTTTTTATACCGAAAATATGCCAATTACTGAAAGCTGCGATGAATCACATTTTGCCCAAACCCTCCCTGCAATTTTCAAAATATCCCAAACGTCCAAAATTCAACGCTTGAGCCAAATTTTGGACCCAAATTCTGGTTCTTTGCACGTATTCCCAGTATGAAATTTTGACGAATTATACCAAAAATATGCCAATTACTGAAAGCGGCGATGAATCACATTTTGCCCAATCCCTCCCTGCAGTTTTCAAAATATCTCAAACATCCCAAATTGGACTCTTGAGCCGTATTTTGGAGCTAAATTCTGGCTCTCTGCACATTTTCGCAGTTTGAAATTACGTCTTTTTATACCTAAAATATGCCAATTACTGAGAGCGGCGGTGGGTCACATGTTGCCCAAACCCCCCTGCAGTTTTCAAACTATCCCAAACATCCCAAATTCGACCCTTGAGCCATATTTTCGAGCCAATTTCTGGTTCTCTGCACGTATACGCAGTTTGAAATTACGACTTTTTATAACGAAAATATGTTTAATTCTGAAAGAGGCGTTGGATCACATTTTGCCCAAACCCTCCCTGCAGTTTTCAAAAAATATCCCAAACATCCCAAATTCGACCCTTGAGCCATATTTTGGAGCCAAATTCTGGCTCTCTGCACGTATTTGCAGTTTGAAATTACGACTTTTTATACCGAAAATTTATTTAGTACTGAGAGCAGCGATGGATCACACTTTGCCCAAACCCTCTGCAGTTTTCGAAATATCCCAAACATCCCAAATTCGACGCTTGAGCCATATTTTGGAGCCAAATTCTGGCTCTCTGCACGTATTCCCAGTTTGAAATTACGATTTTTTTTTACCGAAAATATGCCAGTTACTGAAAGCGGGCATGGATCATATTTTGCCCAAACCTTCCTTGCAGTTTTCAAAATATCCCAAACATCCCAAATTCGACGCTTGAGCCATATTTTGGAGTCAAATTCTGGCTCTCTGCACGTATTCCCAGTTTGAAATTACGATTTTTTATACCGAAAATATGCCAATTACTGAAATCGGGCATGGATCATATTTTGCCCAAACCCTCCTTGCAGTTTTCAAAATATCAAAAACATCGCAAATTCGACCATTGATCAATATTTTGGAGCGAAATTCTGGCTCTCTACACGCATTCGCAGTTTGTAATTACGACTTTTTACACCGAAAATATGCCAATTACTGAGAGCGGCGATGGGTCACATTTTGCCCAAACCCCTCTGAAGTTTTCAAAATCCCCCTGCAGTTTTCAAAATATCTCAAACCATCCCAAATTCAACGCTTGATCCATATTTTGGAACCAAATTCTGGCTCTCTGCACGTATTCGCAGTTTGAAATTACGACTATTTACACCGAAAATATGCCAATTACTGAGATCGGCGATGGGTCACCTTTTGCCCAAACCCCTCTGAAGTTTTCAAAATATCCCGAACATCCTAAATTAGACCCTTGAGCTATATTTTGGAGCCAAATTCTGGCTTTCTGCACGTATTCGCAGTTTGAAAATACGTTTTTTATACTGAAAATATGCCAATTACTGAGAGCAGCGATGGGTCACATTTTGCCCAAAGCCCCCCCTGCAGTTTGCAAAATATCCCAAACATCCCAAATTAGACACTTGAGCCAATTTTTCGAGCCAAATTCTGGCTTTCTACACGTATTCGCAGTTTTAAATTACAAAGAATTATACCGAAAATATGCCAATTACTGAAAGCGGCGATGAATCACATTTTGCCCAAACCCTCCCTGCAGTTTTCAAAATATCCCAAACGTCCAAAATTCACCGCTTGAGCCAAATTTTGGACCCAAATTCTGGTTCTCTGCACGTATTCGCAGTTTGAAATTACGACTTTTTATACCGAAAATGTGTTTAGTACTGAGAGCGGCGATGGATCACATTTTGCCCCAACCCTCCCTGCAGTTTTCAAAATATCCCAAATATCCCAAATTCGACACTTCAGCCATATTTTCGAGCCAAATTCTGGCTTTCTGCTCGTATTCACAGTTTGAAATTTTGACGAATTATACCTAAATAATACCAATTACTGAAAGCGGCGATGAATCTCATTTTGCCCAATCCCTCCCAGCAGTTTTCAAAATATCTCAGACATCCCAAATTCGACCATTGAGCCGTATTTTGGAGCGAAATTCTGGCTTTCTGCACATTTTCGCAGTTTGAAATTACATCATTTTATACCGAAAATATGCCAATTACTGAGAGCGGTGGTAAGTCACATTTTGCCCAAGATCCCCTGCAGTTTTCAAAATATCCCAAACATCCAAAATTCGACGCTTGAGCCATATTTTGGAGCGCAATTCTAGCTCTCTGCACGTATTCGCAGTTTGAAATTACGACTTTTTGTACCGAAAATTTGCCAATTACTGAAAGCGGCGATGAACCACATTTTGCCCAAACCCTCCCTTCAGTTTTCAAAATATCTCAAACATCCCAAATTCGACCATTGAGCCATATTTGGGAGCCAAATTCTGGCTCTCTGCACATTTTCGCAGTTTGAACTTACGACATTTTATACCGAAAATATGCCAATTACTGAAAGAGGCGATGGGTCACATTTTCCCCTCCCCCCCTGCAGTTTTAAAAGCATCCCAAACATCCCAAATTCGACGCATGAGCCATATTTTGGAGCCAAATTCGTTCTCTCTGCACGTATTCGCACGTTGAAATTACGTCATTTTATACCGAAAATATGCCAATTACTGAGAGCGGCGGTGGGTCACATATTGCCGAAATCCCCCTGCCGTTTTTAAACTATCCCAAACATCCCAAATTCGACCCTTGAGCCGTATTTTGGAGCAAAATTCAAGCTTTCTGCACGTTTTCGCAGTTTGAAATTACGTCATTTTATTCCGAAAATATGCCAATTACTGAGAGCAGTGGTAAGTCACATTTTGCCTAAAACTCCCTGCAGTTTTCAAACTCTCCCAAGCATTCCAAATTCGACCATTGAGCCATATTTTGGAGCCAAATTCTGGCTCTGCTCGCATACGCAGTTTAAATTACGAATTTTTATACCGAAAATATGTTTATTTCAGAAAGCGGCGATGGATCACATTTTGCCAAAGCAGTCCCTGCAGTTTTCAAAATATCCCAAACACCCCAAATTCAACGCTTGAGCTATATTTTGGAGCCAAATTCTGGCTCTCTGCACGTATTCGCAGTTTGAAATTACGAATTTTTATACCAAAAATTTGTTTAGTACTGAGAGCGGCGATGGATCACACTTTGCCCAAACCTTCCCTGTAGTTTTCAAAATATCCCAAACATCTCTAATTCGACGCTTGAGATATCTTTTGGAGTCAAATTCTGGCTCTCTGCACGCATTCGCCGTTTTAAATTACGACTTTTTATTCCGAAAATATGCCAATTACTGAAAGCGGCGATGATCACATTTTGCCCAAACCTTCCCTGCAGTTTTCAAAATATCCCAAACATCCCAAATTCGACGCTTGAGCCATATTTTGGAGCCAAATTCTGGTTCTCTGCACGTATTCTCTGTTCGAAATTTCGATTTTTTATACCGAAAAAGTGCAAATTTCTGAGAGCAGCGATTGGTCACATTTTTCCCAAACAGCCCCTACAGTTTTTAAAATATCCCAAACATTCAAAATTCGACGCTTGAGCCATATTTGGGAGCCAAATTCTAGCTCTCTGCACATATTCGCAGTTTGAAATTACGACTTTTTATACCGAAAATATGCCAATTACTGAGAGCGGCGATGGGTCACATTTTACCCAAACCGCCCTGTAGTTTTCAAAATATCCCAAACATCCCAAATTCGACCCTTGAGCCATATTTTGGAGCCAAATTCTGGCTCTCTGCACGTATTCGCAGTTTGAAATTAGGAATTTTTATACCGAAAATATGCCAATTACTGAAACCGGCTATGGATCACATTTTGTCCACACCCTCCCTGCAGTTTTCAAAATATCCCAAACATCCCAAATTCGACGCTTGAGCCATATTTGGGAGCCAAATTCTGGCTCTCTGCACATATTCGCAGTTTGAAATTACGACTTTTTATACCGAATATATGCCAATTACTGAAACCGGCTATGGATCACATTTTGTCCACACCCTCCCTGCAGTTTTCAAAATATCCCAAACATCCCAAATTCGACGCTTGAGCCATATTTGGGAGCCAATTTCTAGCTCTCTGCACGTATTCGCAGTGTGAAATTACGATATTTTATACTGAAAATATGCCAATTACTGAAAGCGGCGATGGGTCACATTTTGCCCAAACCCCTATGAAGTTTTCAAAATATTCCCAAACATCCAAAATTCGACGTTTGAGCCATATTTTGGAGCTAAATTCTGGCTCTCTGCACGTATTTGCAGTTCGAAATTACGTCTTTTTGTACCGAAAATATGCCAATTACTGAAAGCGGCGATGGATCACATTTTGCCCCAACCCCTCCCTGCAGTTTTCTAAATATCCCAAACATCCAAAATTCGACGTTGAGCAATATTTTGGAGCCAAGTTCTGGCTCTCTGCACGTATTTGCAGTTTGAAATTACGACTTTTTATACTGAAAATATGCCAATTACTGAGAGCCGCGATGGGTCACATTTTGCCCAAACCCCCATGCAAATTTCAAAATATCCCAAACAACCCAAATTTGACCCTTGAACCATATTTTGGAGCGAAATTTTGGCCCTCAGCACGTTTTCGCAGTTTTAAATTACGATTTTTATATCGAAAATACGCTTATTACTGAGAGCGCCGATGGTCACATTTTGCCCAAACCCCCCTGCAGTTTTCAAAATATCCTAAACGTCGCAAATTCGACGCTTGAGCCAAATTTTGGAGCCAAATTATGCCTTTCTGCACGTATTCGCAGTTTGAAATTACGAATATTTACACCGAAAATATGCCAATTACTTAATGCGGCTATGGGTCACATTTTGCGCAAACCCATCTGAAGTTTTCCAAATATCCCAAACATCCCAAATTAGACCCTCGAACTATTTTTTTGAGCTAAATTCTGGCTTTCTGCACGTATTCGCAGTTTGAAATTACGACTTTTTATACAGGAAATATGCCAATTACTGAAAGTGGCGATGGATCACATTTTGCTCTCAATCCCACCCTGCAGTTTTCAAAATATCCCAAACATCCTAAATTCGCCGCTTGAACCAAATTTTGGAGTCAAATTCTGGTTCTCTGCACGTATTCGCAGTTTGAAATTACGACTTTTTATACCGAAAATATGCCAATTACTCAGAGCGGCGATGGGTCACATTTTGCCCAAAACTCCCCTGCAGTTTTCAAAATATCCCAACCATCCCAAATTCGAGCCTTGAACAATATTTTGGAGCCAAATTCTGGCTCTCAGCACTTATTCGCAGTTAGAAATTACGATTTTTTTGTACCGAAAACATGCCACTTACTGAAATCGGGGATGGATCCCTTTTTGCCCAAATCCTCCCTGCAGTTTTTAAAATATCCCAAACATCACAAATTTGACGCTTGAGCCATATTTTGGAGCCAAATTCTGGCTCTCTGCACGTATTCGCAGATTAAAATTACGACATTTACACGGAAAATATTCCAATTACTCAGAGCGGCGATGGGTCACATTTTGCCCAAACCCCTCTGAAGTTTTCAAAATATCCCAAACATCCCAAATTAGACCCTTGTGCTATTTTTTGGAGCCAACTTCTGGCTTTCTGCACGTATTCGCAGTTTGAAATTACGACTTTTTATACCGAAAATATGCCAATTACTGAAAGTGGCTATGGATCACATTTTGCCCTCAACCCCACCCTGCAGTTTTCAAAATATCCCAAACATCCCAAATTCGACCCTTGAGCCATATTTTGGACCCAAATTCTGGCTCTCTGCACGTATTCGCAGTTTGAAAATACGACTTTTTGTACCGAAAACATTCCACTTACTGAAATCGGCGATGGATCACTTTTTGCCCAAATCCTCCCTGCAGTTTTCAAAATATCCCAAACATCTCAAATTCGACACTTGAACCATATTTTGGACCCAAATTCAGGCTCTCAGCACGTATTCGCAGTTTGAAATTACGACTTTTTTTACCGCGCTCGCACGCGCACACACACACACACATACACACACACACACACACACACAGTCTTGGGTCAGCTTTGATCGTGAGCAGACGTGTAGGGTCAGCGGTCCGCGTTAACCGAGGGAACAATAGGGTTCAAGGGAGCGGGTGTACTGTGCAGTGAGAATCGGGACAGTGTAAATTGAACAGTGGCATTGTTATGCAACACATTGATCACATCTCGTGGTGAATTATTTTAGTGAATTTAGAGAAGATAGCTAGTGAAGATCGACTTCTTGAGGCAGCATCAGTCGCATCAGCCGGGACACAAGTGGAGACCTGAAGACCTCACAGGATTACCGACGACACGCCGTGTATTCACCTAGAGTGCTTGTGGGGGGCTGGCTGGTAAGTGTCTCTCATAAGTCTCCAACAGTGTACAAGGTTTATATAATATCATATCATAGACACCATTGCATTCCATTCAATAATACAATCGTAATAATACAATCGTGGTAGACAGGTAACAGGGACAGCAACTGTGAGCTCACTGGGAACCCAGATAAGCCGCTAATCCTCCCCCCCCCCGTAACTGAAGACTACACCTCACCCATCTCTTAACCCACCATCTCACTCTCCCAACACCCCCCCCCCACCACCACTCCCACTCTCCCAAAACACTCCCCCCCCCCACCACACCCACTCACACTAGGACTATTCTTGCTCTCTCTCTTGCTCTCTCTCTCTTGACAAGGGCAACATGGCAGGTGGACGCAACAGGGACACAGGGAACAGCCAAATTGATCAAACGAGGGACATGTTAACCCAAGTTCTGGAGGATTCAGGAAGGAGATGCAGGAAATGAGGATTACAATTAACAACCTGCAAAGTGAGCTGACATCAGCAAGAGAGGAGATCAAATCCCTCACAGAAAAAAAAAAAAACCGAGCATCAGATTATCATCCAAAGGGAAGGTGGGAATGTTACATTGGAAGGAAATGCCTCTGTACCTGAAAATTTGCAGACATACTGAAAAAGAGCTCAGAAGCAATGGACACAGTGAGGGAGGTAGCGATGCAAGCAGCCACCTCACAGGAAGCAGCAAGATGCACCACTCAGCTGCTGGAGAGAAAAAGATCAGTGGTAGTTGTAGGCATAAAAGAACAGGATGGATCCAACAGGCAAGAATGGAATAGCAAGGATAGAGAGGCAGTACAGGGGCTACTGAAGGGGTTACAGATGGAAGGGGCTGAAAGAAACATTGAGAAGGTTTTCAGGTTGGGCTGGTACAACAAGGACAGAAACCGACTTGTAAAGGTGGTGTTTACAAACGAAACCACGAAGGAGGATATTCTCGAAAGGAAGAGTCGACTGCAGCATGTGGAGGGATACAAGAAAGTATTCCTGCAGAGGGACAGGACGAAGGAGGAGAGAGCCAGGGCAGCAGAGGCAAGGAGGAAGCGCAGGGAGGGAGAAGCAAACCAGGAAATCAGCCCCCAACACAACAGTCCTAGAGACAAGAGGCGAACCCAAAACCAGCATCCCAGCAACACCAGAGGGGAGGGCAACCCCACCACCCCCTCTGCATAGAAACCCTCCCTTCCCCTCACACTACCTGCCCCCACCCAACCCTCCCTCCCCCCCACCCCATTCTTACCCTGTCATCCCTTCCCCATTCCATCATGTCCCCCCTCCCACCTTTCCCCCCTGTCCCCCCTCCCCCTTCATCCCATACCCTCCCTATCCCTCCTCCCCCCTCACCCCGTATCCTCCATGTCCCCCCTATCTCCTTAACCCACACCCTACCTGTCCCCCCTTCCATGAAACCCCCACCCCTCACCCCAAACTCCCCTGAAACCCTGCAAACACCTCACAGATCATCTCACCCACTGAAAAGCTTCCCACACCAGCAGAATGCTCGCCAAGAAAGGGACAAGAAAATGAACTGAAGAAAGTGAGCTTCAAGGCAATGTACACTAACATAGATGGAATTACTAATAAAACAAGTGAACTCGGAGAATGGGCACTAGAAGAAAACCCAGACATAATAGCACTCACAGAAACAAAGCTAACAAACACCATAACAAACGCAGTGTTTCCACAGGGCTACTATGTAGTGAGGAAAGAGAGAGAAGGGAGAGGAGGAGGTGGTGTAGCTTTGCTACTAAGAGAAGGTTGGAGTTTCGAAGAGATGGTAATTAGAACTGTGAAGGTTTCAGTGACTACATATCAGGCACCATAGCAACTGGGGACAGAAAATTATAGTAGTAGTCATATATAACCCCCCACCGAATGTCAGAAGACCCAGACAGGAATATGATAGAAACAACTTGGCCACCATCAATATAATAGAGAGAGCAGCTTCTGTGGCTAGCAGGAACGGATCCAGGCTACTAATCATGGGAGACTTCAACCATGGAAAGATAGATTGGGGGAACAGAGACCCACATGGAGGCCCAGACACATGGAGAGCTAAGCTGCTGGATGTGGCAACAAGAAACTTTCTAAGTCAACACGTCAAGGGACCGAC